>NC_143020.1:112420177-112697677 GCF_055824585.1 Amblyomma mixtum | reverse complement strand
ACGTCGTGCACTTCCTGCAACTCGCATTAACCGTCCATCGATCCACACCGATATTAGTAGTGGGGGACTTTAATGTTGACATAAAGACAAACAGCAATTTCCTAACACTTATGCGGGAGAACATCCCGTTCCTCTCGCTCGTAACGCGTCCCACGGCTGTGACAACCTCGCGAGGCACTTGTATAGATCTCGTCTTTGAGAATCAAGCATTGGTGTACCAAGTCGAACATATATCAGTCTATTTCTCCGACCACAAAGCTTCCTTCATGACTGTCAAGAACTGTTAGTGGAGTCTTTGTTAAAGGAATACGTGTGAAAAATAAAAAAAAAATTATGTGATAGCTCATACATGTGTTGCTCGATTTCTTTGCCTGAATCTATCGAAAAGGTGCAACAGCTTATTTGCTGCGCTCAAATTTCGCATTAGGAAGTAACGTAATCGTCGGTAATTTTTTTTTTTTTAATTTTGCCTGCTCCTTCGAAACGCTATCGCCGCGGCCCGGCTCTGATTCCGCGGCCTTGAGCGCACCAGCCTAACGCCACAGCCACTAAGCAGCCATGGAGAGTGAGAAGATTTTCAATTACAAGTTATTTACTTAACGTACAGGAATTCTACTTTCTGATTCACGTTTACTCCTCTTACGCATAACTAGAAAGAATATAAAAAAAATATTCAGTGGCCTGTTCTTTTTAAATCATCTTCGCATCGTATCGACAATAGCAATAAAGTGCACGATTAAAGTTTGTCAATATAGTTGAAAAAGGGGAAAGCAACAAAATCAGCGGTGCAGCGCAGAATTAACCGTCCCTTCATTTCTAATTGTGTGAGCTAAACAGGGTGCGTCACAATTCAGTGGTAAACTGTCGCAGATACTGCATACCTTTGCGGCCAAAAAACTAGCAGTTTTTTTTGGTGGCCATATAAAACAACAAAAGCCTTTCTTTTTCCTAATGTAAATATTGAAGAGTTTCTTGCTTACTTCGTAATCAAATCAATATAAATCTGGTTGAAACACCATGAATAAACACAACAGAAAGATTTCTGCAGCATCTTCTAGCTTCCTAGAAGAGGTAATTAAATTACTGAACACATTACAGCTGTGACTGCCCATTTTAAGCATTGTTTAATGTCATTCTAAACGTGACGTACCTCATAATCATGTATTTTACTGCCCACGTTTCTTTCAGCATGCGAGCTCTGGGTCAGCGAAAAGCGCATTAACAACACTCCCTCTTGCTGCTTGTTCATGTACAACTACATATGCCCAAGGACTCCCCAAATCCTCGTGTACAATAAAACGGCATGCAATGGCGAACGGCTGCGCTAGAAACGAATGATATGAACGAATGAAGATGTTGTTTGAGGAAGTAATAAACACTGACCGTAACAAATACGTGCCATCCTGTCGACGCTGTCCAATATGCACGCAAAAGACTTCTAGGGCGACCGACGAAGTTTCAAATTCGTGTCCCGGATCTGAAGGGGCGTTTCCCAAGCTCCAGGAGGAGCCTGGAGTAGTCATTGGTGCAGAGCCCTGTCAGACACCAAATGCTTCCAGCAGCCCCAAGGCCAACTCTGGGCAGGACGCGAGAGACTGCAAAACACTGTACTTTCAGCGTGTGCATTTTTCCCGAAGTCTGAGAACGGTAACGGCCGTGAATAGTTCAAGCTTCCTCTCCAGTTTTTTATTTGGCGACATTGTTCGCGCATGCAATACAACCTACGTTGTATGGACAAATGTCCTACTGACAGAAATCATCTATTCAGCCTTTCTCGAATACAGTATGTTCACTTCTTATTTTCTTGTCTCGTAACAGTTTTTCAGCGCTGCTATGGCGTAATAAACAGCGCGTGTTCTGCCCACATATTGTCAGCGTTCTGCGAGTAGTATGAAAGGAAACGCTTATTTTGTACTTAACGACGTCTTATTACTTTAGCACAGAGTTGCAAAAGGCATAAAAAGTGTGATGCTTTGAAGGAACCTCCTTCGTTACGGGGATCAGCTGCAAGGGGGCCGAACCGGAATTTTTCCGGCTCGGTTAAAGTTCGGGTTCACGCCTTTAGTTTTCAGTTTCGAGTACGGCTCTGGAGCGGCATTCCGTTCCGGTTTGAACCGGTTAAAACGTATTCAAACGGGTTGACGACCAACAAAAAAGGAACGCGGACCGTATATGGGTTGTTAACCATGATTATCCTTGTTGTGCTTTTCACTTTTATTGGCAGCGTTGGTACGAAAAATAAAAACGCAATTTTTTTTCTTGTGTGCGTGATATTTTTTTACTTTGTCCACTTCAATTTAACCTCCGTGGAAAAATTATAGCAGTATATGACGAGAGCCGCAAAATCAAATGTACTCAAAATTAATGTAAAATCAGCTGTGTACACGCTACAATTCATCTGATCAGAGACAAAGGACGAAATGATGGTAGATTTCACATCTACGAAACCCTCCAGCTTCAGCAGTTTCGGAGAACTTGTCGCGCGGGTTTATTGGCCTCCCGTGAGGCTTGCGTCAGTCGAGAGTTTCTGCTTTGCACAGTACTTACGCAGGCACCGTCAGGGCCGCCGCATGCGCCCTCTACCACACCGCATACTGCTGAGAGAGTAAGCTGCCTTGTATCATCAGCGACATAGAGACATCTTTCCGTCACCCCAAAACCGACTCAACATTGACCCCAGTGGCTCCCCCCCCCCCTTTCCCCAAGGGCCCTCTACAACAAGGTATGAAAATGTACGAGCAGCCCCTCAACAGCCCCCCCCCCCCCCCCCCCCCTAATAAGAACCTCATGGGAACACTGGCTTTTCGTAACAACTGATGGCTTAGCAACATATTTTCCTTGAATTCTCTTTATATGTGTCGAGTCCCTATAACCACTATCGCAAAGCACACGCGCATTTTTTTTTTAATTTCGTCGGTCGCAGTCACACCCGCGACACTGAAGCCAAGCGCCACAGCCACTGAACCAACGTGGCGAGTCTGATTTTGTGTCTGCTGTCCGAGACAGCGAATACCTCCGCATGTAAGCGTTGCGCAAAGTGCACTGGGTCGTTACAATTATTTTCCACATATTTGTGGGACATGACCCAAAGAAAGGGAAGCTTCTGGCTCTCGGTGCTTTATGAGTAGAGCAGAGCTGCAACCTTTAGAGGTCACTGCGGTGACCTGCACTGGGAGGATGCGAAAGCATTGATGCCTCCTTCACACCCGTCGCCTTTCGCAGACCGTGAAGACGTCTGACGACGTAGACGCCCCGTCCATAACCCCCGTCCCTCAAGGATCAGCGGTAATCTTGTCTTTGTAGTATATTACATGCCCTGCCCAAGAACACTTCTTCCTCTTCCTTTCGACTGGGATGTCATTAACCAGCGTTTGTTCCCTCACCCACTCTGCCCGCTTCCGATCTTTTACAGGGACCATGCAATAAATTAACTTAGATTACGTAAAGCAGATGGGAGATAGGCATCCCATCACTGGTCACCCAGCACAAGATATTTTTGAGCTAGCGTCAATAACAATGAAGCTATAGACGATTAAAAATTACGCTCCTCCCCTCCCCCCTCAACTCGCACACGCGGCGCATCCGGAAAAAATTAAGAAAACAGCTCTGGGACTGGGCCCCGCCCATGATTACGTCATTTGCTGACGTTCGGTTTGCGACTTCCGGTTGTCGCACCCAGCACCCCAGCAGCAGCGTCAGCAGCGTCGGCAGCGTCCCTCCGGTCTCTCTTCGCCTTCCTGGATTGCGGCGCACGTCAGATTTCTTAGCTTGTCACTATACTATACTTGTCACTGTGACAAAGGCACTGCGAGTGGCTCCCGAACTCCAGACACAAAGAGGCGGCAGAGGTAAATTGCAACCATATGCGCGAAGGCAATGCCCTGGCTCGCGCTTGTCCGAGAAGGTCGCACGGCGGCACGAGCAGACGATTTTCACGGCTACCGGAAGTGTGCCCGTGACGTCGTGGCTGTAGTGGCTCCAGCGAATGACAGCGTGTGGTGGCCTGCCGACGTCACAGGACTAGTGACGTCTATTTTCACGATTTTATTTTCTTAATCAGTCACTACGAAAACACCAATCGGCATGCGAATTTAAAAAAACATGGTATTTAAAAATTCATAATAAATTGCCGGCTCAGCTCCGAAGACTCATAACTTAGTGCGAATGCTTCTTAGCATCATTTCTAAGCACTGAAAACATTTACAATCGAATTTTAATTCGTTGCACAGTCCCTTTTTAAGCTGCTAAATGGCGACGCGGGGCTCTAAGCCCTGTAAAACCTCCGAAATGAGGCTGTAACATCCACTGTTGCACAGTAGACAGTCACTACACCAAGGGCTTCCAGCTGCCGGGCGAAATGGTCTGAGCCATTTCGCCTATGAAGATGGCTATTGAAGGTGTCCTACGTACTACGACAAACGTTTCACTCTCTACACAGTTTTTTTTTTATGGACGTTATCTAAAACCGATAATATCCCAAGGAGCACAGGTAATTGGGCCAATAATGGAAACGCATTGGCAAATGCCAGTCCTGCAAAGGGCCAGAGTGAGACCATGCATTTGCAATATTGGGCCAAGTACCTGTGATGATGCTTGGGAGGTTGAGAAGTCATACACCTTTGCATCGAACACCGTAAGGCATGTTTTCCGGCCGCAGCACCCTAAGGCATGTCCTCGGCCCGTACCAACCATTGAATATTCGAGAGGTGATTTCCGACGGTACCGACACCCATCACTGAGGGTATGAGGTGTTTCGAATGATGATAATGCCGAAAAGGGTGTATTTTATTTTACAATGTACCGCGGTTGGTATTTACAGGCGCCGTCGCTCAACATCGGCAGCAGAGGCCAACCAAATGCATGACTGCGTACGAACTGCCGTCTGCAGATGCAGGTGTGAATAGGTCGTGGATGTGTGGAAGATTATCTACTGCTCGGAGTTAATCCACCTGTTCAGCCGGCAACGCGAAACTATTGCGGAGAAAAAAGGGGACAGACAGCTGGCGAGGAGAGGGAATCGGCGCTTCTGCCATCGCGTAAGCGGACCCTGCCTGTGTCGAGCACTGTAGCGCTGATTAATCCGGAATTCACTGCTGGTGCGCGGTTTCTGATTGCTCCTCACCAGTCCCCATCACGTGAGGAATTTTCGGCGCCGACGCAGAGATGTGGGATCGCCAAGGCCATTACCCCAGCTTTTCATTTGTTACGAAAAATTGCCTTTTGGCGACAGCTAAACAGCAGCAATGACGGAAGAGGAAGTCAGTTCTGGTGCGATTGCGAGCGGCAGCAGTAGCTATGGCGTTGCAAGTCCCGCTGTCAATGCTTGCTCTTTGCCGAGAACGAAACACGCCCAAAGGAAAGAACAACCAATTTTTCAGTCGCTCATCAAAGGCTGTTGTAAAAAGACGTCGCAGAGCTGCACCGTTCTCCTTACCCGTAAATAATTGCAAGGAAATACTTCGCATATCATTTTATGCACATTAAAAGGCCGGACATGTATAAAAAAATTCATGGGGATGCTTAAGTCACCTTAAAAGAGGAACGAAAAGCAACGTTGCTGCTACATGTTTATATATGTCGGAGTCAGTTCTTTCGCCACATAGAAAACGTGGTCACTGTAATCGCATCTTTACTGGCACACACATAATCATCGTAGAATTGAGCAGCAGAAAGGAAACAAGGACGTCGAAGAAACAGACAGACGAGGACGATGCTGCACTGACTACTCAAGAATTTATTTGGAAAACCGCATATTTATACTGAAGAACAGCATTGCTTCGAAAGATAATCGATAATAAGGGAGTAATTACTCATTGCCGTCCACCCGAGCGCAGCCATACGGCTACAAAGGAAAGCTATACAGCTTTCTCAGAAACTTCGCAGTTAAAGAAAAATTCGTCCTGGTCCGGGGTTCGAACCCGGGACCACCGCTACACCGGAGCAGTCGCTCTACCAATTGAGCTAACCGGAACGGTAAGCTCATGGTAGGGCGAGAGTGAATTGATCAATAACTCGAAGTGGGAGCAGTGCTGATCAAAAGTTTAGGGAAATCCCCTAAGGTGAATCCACCAAGGGGAATCCCAAGGTGGGGGATTCCCCTAAACATTTGGTCAAAGATGATCTATCGTCTTCTGCTGACATCGCCGCGCAGGTCATCATCATCATCATAATCATCATCAGCCTGACTACGCCCACGGCAGGACAAAGCATCTTCCATGTCTCCCCAATTAACTCTGTCCTTTGCCAGTCGCGGCATTCCCGCAAACTTCTTAATCACATCCGCCCACCTAACTTTCTGCCGTCCCCTGCTACGCTTGCCTTCTCTTGGTATCCACACCGTTACTCTTAGGGACCAGCGGTTATCTTGCCTCCACATTACATGCCCTGCCCAAGCCCACTTCTTCCTCTTGACTTCGACTAGGATGTCATTAACCGGCGTTTGTTCCCTCACCCACTCTGCCCGCTTCCGATCTCTCAACGTTGCACCTATCATTTTTCTTTCCATAGCTCGCTGCGTTGTCCTTAATTGAAGATGAACCAGGTACTTGACTTCTTTTTTTCGATAGGCAAACTGATGGCTTGCTGACGCATTGCTCTACCAAATCACGGATGGTCCAGACCAACCAACTAACTCACCACTCCACCTTATTAACACATATTCATCCTCCGAGTCCAGTTCCTCTTGATACGTCTCATCTGTGTCTCTGGTTAACCTTTCTGTCTTTCTTTTACTCTGGCTCTCTCTACACAACTCGCGGCGGCGGCTCGACAGATGCAAAGAATGTGTCTTGCTCAATATCTCTAATATTTCTGCCAATCGAAACATTTCGGGGATTAATTGTGTGTCGAGGGCGGCTCGGGCGGTGCACATATACAGATCCGCCGCCACCAATCTGGCTCTCTGATTGCCACCGCACAGGGCGAACGGCAGCGGCAATTTCGGCTCGGGCGGTGCACATATACAGATCCGCCGCCACCGATCTGGCTCTCTGATTGCCACCGCACAGGGGTTGCATTGGAGGAGGAGCGAAGAAAGGAATTAAGTTCGAGCCGGTGCTTTGACAACCGGAGACTCGCAGGAAGAGGGGGGAGGGGGGCGGCGTGTACACCCAGCGGCAAACGATGGGGGCAGAAGCGCGCGCAGCAAGCGGACAACACGATAAAGGGAGGAGGGAAGAGATAGCAGCGACTGACTGATGCCGCTGACGCCGATAGTGAGTCAACCCCAGCTGCGGATGAAAGGGGGGCGGAGCTGGTTACGAGGCCGACGACAACGCCGACGACGACGACGACGCGAAACCCAGGAACGGACGCCAAAGAGCTGCGCTCTAAAAAAATTCTGGGGGCACTTCGGCTCTCTAATGTGCTGCAAGGCACATTATTTTTTCTTGTTTCTTTATTTTTGTTATGTTTAATTTTTTTATTCCGATTTTTATTTTCCCGTTTTTTAATTTCTCCTTTCTATTTTCAATTTTTATTTATTTTTACTTTTTATTTTTGCTGTTTTAGCTTTTTCATTTTTTAGTTTTCTTCATTTTTTTATTTCCGTGGGCGACGTCATTACTCCGAATCCGCGCACTCTGACGTCAAAAAAACATTTCGACCAACCGTGAAAGCGTGACATATCTGCTGGCAACCTTCTGTCGACAACGATGAGGCATTAAAAGCTTTCGCCTTAAAATAAATGTTGTATACCGATATTAATTTTCTCTGCGCATTTGACAGATAGAAGTAGATGCTAGAATCACTTTGTTCAAAGAGAATTCTTTCTCTGCCTTTTTTGCACCCACAAATAGAGCTCGCAAGCTACTTTCAGATCTCTTGGGTGCACGTTATCTTTTCGTTTGTATATTGAGATGCCTCTCAAAAGAATTACCACTTAGAAAGCTGTGAGACAAGCTGACAGGCGTAACTGGAAGTCGGGCTCTTGTACCTCCGCGAGAAGGCTTTAATGGATGGCTCATCCTCCCTTGTTTACCAGGCCGGCTGTGCGGCTGCTAAGGACAGCTGTACTCAATAACAATCGATTATATGGCTGTTGTTGTTTACGACGATGTCTGTCTCGCCGTAAAACATTTTATTTCTGAGAAAAGTGCTTTTAAAAATCTTCCTGAAAGTAATCAACAAATGCCAGCGACCTGAGAAGTCGGAATGCCAGTCACGTGATATACCTTTCTTGGCCCCTGCCGGCCACCTGACATCCTTCGACTGCCTAATCGGCTTTCCATCATCTCGTTGCTACCGCGCAGACAGCGCACAGGCAGCAGAGGGTATCACTGTGGTGCAGTAACGGCAGATCATTCGTCACGCACACACATGCCCTGCTTGAACCCAGGAAAATTCGATGGCAACGCCGAAACCCCACGTAATCAGGCGCATGTATATTTGTTGCAGCTCGCCTGGCAGCAAGAGGTTTGGCAAGTTCCACATAACTTCTCTGGACAGCTTCGACAGCGCCCTGATTGCGCCAGCTTAGGAGCAGATGTGCACTATGCGCACTTTTCCAACAAATAATCGCCACGTTTGTCCGCGTTTGCCTTTTTAGGGTGCCTGCACCAACATCACCATTCACCGATTTCGCCTTTGTCTCACGACGCGGGTTGATCGGCAAGGGCAACTTGGGTCGTACAAACCCTGCCGATGGCAGCGCCTGCCTTCGCAGCGCAGTGGCGCATTGCTTAACCTGCAGCACCGTTGTGCCAGGAGTGGCATGAGGACTCCCATCGAGTTGTGAATGTAAAGTACAGATTGAGTACTTCCTCAAAAAATTCAGGGGGCACTTTGGCTTTCTAAAGTGCTGCAAGGCGAAAGCCTTTCCTGGCCACTGTTTTTATTTACATTTTATTTTTCATATTTTGTTTTTTATTTATTTTTTGCTCTTTTTCTTAATTTTATTGTTTTTTATTTTTATTTTCACATCTTATTTTTATTTCGTTTTTATTTTTGTTTATTTTCTTATTTTTATTTTCCTTTTCTTGACTTTGCTCCTTTTATTTTACTTATGAAGCCCATGCATTCACTAGATGCGCCTTTATTCATGCTGGAACCTTGAGCCTTTTAAGCAGTGACGCCGAAAGGCGGACGAATCTGCCGACGCGTCTGTCGACACTCCTGCCGACGCGTCTGTCGACACGGCTGCCGACGCGTTTGCTAACGACAGTATGGGGCATTAAAGGCTTTCGCCTTAATATCAGGAGCAATTCATTAACATTATCGCGCCATACCCTTAAAGGCCGGTTCACGTGCAAGCTAGTTAGTTAGTTATATTGATTTTAATGGCGCAAAAGCAACTGAGGCTATGATGCGCCAAACACAAGGTTAGAGTTCTTGTTAAAGGTGAAGCTTTTTATACTTAGAGTTTGTTTAAAACACTGGCTTCCCTGAGAAACCTAAAAATACAAGAGATGCCAACCAGTGCTCGATCACCTAAAAGTAACATGGGGTGTAAAGGGATGCTTTCCCTGTAAAATGTTGTAAAATATTTCTTTCTTAGTTCTTCTAGTTTGATACATGAAATTAAAATGTGGTTCACGGTGAGTTCAGCACCACACATGTCACAGAGAGGTTTGTTCTGTTTGGTTAGTAGAAAGCTGTGCGTGAGGTGGGTGTGTCCAATGCGGAGCCGACATAAAATAACTTCGGTAAAACGTTCTTGATGCCTACATGATTGCCATTCCCCTAAAATTGGTTTCACAGAATTTAATTTGTTGTTTACGTGATCTTGCCATGCGGCCTGCCACTTATTTCTGAGTTTACTGTTGATAAACTTTAAGCAATCCCTGTGCGGTATGCTCACTTGTTTTATTTGGCCATTCCGGGCTTGTGCAGCGCATACATCTGCTTTTTCATTACCTACGATTCCAACATGGCTAGGAACCCAGCAGAATTTAATGTTATGTTTTTGTTTTGTGATTTTAACAATGTTATGTATGATGTTACCTATTATGGGTTCAGCAGCATTTCTGGAGTGCAGTGCTTTGAGCATACTCAGGGAATCAGTGTAAATGATGCTATTTTTGATATTCTCTCTTACTATTTTTTCCACAGCTACAAAGATGGCATAACACTCAGCAGTAAAAACCGATGCGAATTCTGGTAGTCGCATTATCTGTTTGTTTTTTCCTTGGATTACTGCACTTCCAACGTGACTTTCTGTTTTTGAGCCATCGGTATAAAATTCAATGTAAGTGTCATACTTTTCTTGTAGTGCAAAGAATTCCTGTAATATGTACTCATTTGGCGTTTGCTTTTTATCTAAATGTGTCATTGTGAGGTCACATACTGAAGGCAGGCTGTACCATGGTGGTAAATATTCATTCCTTTGTGCAATATTCGGTAGGGCATCTAGTATTGTTAGCTCTTCACACTTATCTTCAAAGCGCAGCAGTAATGGTCTGATAGAATGTGGTTTGTTGATGAATAATCTTTTAGATGGGCACTTGGTGACAACTGGATGGCAGAGATGTTTCGGAAGAGAACGGATTTTTAAGACATATGAGCATGTAAGGGCGATTCTTCGATCCTCAAGAGCGGCTTCATTAGTTTCAACGTAAAGGCTAACTACTGGTGATGTTCTGTATGCTCCAGATGATAGTCGCAAACCAAGATTATGAATGGGGTCTAATCTTTTCAAGTAGGATGCTCTTGCCGAACCATATACTATGCACCCGTAGTCCAGCTTGGAGCGCACCAGAGAGCGATATATTTGTAAAAGGCTTGCTCTATCGGACCCCCACCGCTTCCGTGAGAGAACTTTTAAGATATTGAGGGCTTGAGAAGCTTTCTTTTTAAGGTTGTTAATATGTGGTAGAAATGTGAGTTTCTTGTCGAAAGTTACGCCTAAAAATTTGTGTTCTAGTTTAATTGGTAGCGCAGTGTGATTCAAGTGTAGATTGGGATCGACCTGTAGGCCTCGTCGCAATGAAAAAAGAACAGCTACTGTTTTTTGAGGAGAAAATTTAAACCCATTTATGTCTGCCCAAGCACCTAGTTTATTTAGTGGGATTTGTATTTGTCTCTCACAGGTTGATATGCTGGAGGACGTGCATGCTATTTGTAGGTCATCTACATAGACTGAATACATTATGGACTTGGGTATTACTTTAGCTAAGGAATTCATTTTTACTATGAAGAGTGTCGTGCTTAGAATGCACCCCTGGGGTACGCTGTTCTCTTGGGTGAAAGTCATGGAGAGAGTTGCTCCTAGGCGGACTCGGAATGTGCGGTTAGCCAGGAAGTCGTTCAAGCAGTTCAACATCCTGCCGCGGATGCCTAGCTCTGCTAGGTCACGGAGGATGCCGAACTTCCACGTAGTATCGTAGGCCTTCTCCAAGTCGAAGAAGACCCCAATACAGTGCTGCTTGTGGATGAACGCCTCCCGGATGGTGTTTTCTAGGCGGACAAGATGATCTGTGGTGGAGCATGTTTTCTTAAACCCACATTGGTGTTTATCTAGTAGTTGCCGAGATTCAAGTATGAAGGTCAATCTAATGTTTATTACACTTTCGAAAGATTTAGCAATGCAGCTGGTGAGGGCTATTGGTCTGTAACTGCTAGGACTTGTTGGTGGTTTTCCGGGTTTGAGAAAAGGTATTATGACTGCTTTTTTCCACTCGTCAGGTATATTGCCAGTTATCCAGATTTTATTAAAAAATTTTAACAGTGCCTCTACAGCAGCCTCGGAGAGATGTGCAAGCATAGCGTAATGCACGTTGTCTGGTCCCGGTGCTGTCTTTTTGCCAGAAGATAGTACCTTATTTAATTCTTCTGGTGTGAGAGGCTGGTTATAATCCTCATGAACACCTGCTCCAGATGGAAATTTTTGTTTTTCAGCTATTGCTTTGTGTTTTTGAAATGTGTTTGTGTAGTTGGATGAGCTTGAGATCTCAGCCAAATGCTCGCCCAGTATGTTGGCCTGTTCTTCTAAAGATGTTTGTGTCCCGGGTGCTGTCAAGAGAGGAAGTGTGAAAGGGGTATGGTCACCAGTAAATTTTCGCACTTTTTCCCACATTTTCTTTGATGTTATTGAACTATTTATTGAGGAGACATATTTCTGCCAAGAGGTTTTCTCTGCATTTCTTCGCACATACCGCGCTCTGGCTTTTGCCTTCTTAAAGGTGAGTAAGTTCTCTGCAGTGGGATATCGACGCAGAGCGCTCCAGGCTTTGTTTTGTTGTTTTTTTGCTAATGTGCATTCTTTTGTCCACCACACTTTGTGTTTCTTTTGTGCAAGTCCTGTTGTTTGTGGTATAGCGAGTGTTGCGGCCGATATTATGCATTCAGTAAACTTCTCATTAATTTCATCTGTGCTGAGGTCGTCACAAAATTCCTTTTCCAGAGTGGCACTTTTTGTAAAGAGTGACCAGTCGGCGAGGTGAATTTTCCAGCGCCGTGGTCTTGTGGGGATGATTGGAGTAGACGATGAGAGGCTGATGACGGTAGGTAAGTGATCGCTGCCCATGGGGTCATTTAAAACATCCCATTTAAAATCGTTAAAAAGTAATGGTGATGCGAAAGCTAAATCGAAAGAGCTCATTTTTGCTGAGCTTGGACAGCAATATGTGGCTTTTCCCGTATTTAAAAGACAGATATTGTTCGAAAGTATAAAATCTTCGATTGTTTGGCCTCTAGAGTCACAGCGTTCGCTTCCCCAAAACGGAGAGTGAGCGTTAAAATCGCCAACTACCAGAAATGGCTCCGGCAGTTCATCGATCAGGCCTTCTAGATCTTGGCATGTTAATGTGATGTGTGGGGGAAGATATACAGAACATATTGTTATGGTTTTGTAGCTGATGACGCTAACCGCAACCGCCTCAAGTTTTGTTTTCAGTTTGATTTCTTGAGCCGGGACGCCGCTTTGGATGATGATTGCGACGCCTCCCGAGAGTCTACTTGCATGTTCGCGATCACGCCTAAAAGTTCTATAATGCTTTAAGATATTTGAATGTTGTGGACCAAGATTGGTCTCCTGGAGACATAGAGCTAGAGGCATCACGGACCCTAGAATGTGTGTTATATCACTGTAGTTCCTCAACATTCCTCTACAGTTCCATTGAATCGCAAATATCATGTTTGTTTTTTTGGGTGGGAATGGAACTGAAGGAATTTACTGTTCTGGGCCCGTTACCGGGGTTCTATCTTTTCTTCGCTCGTGAGAGCCGGTCCGCCGCTGCAAAGCGGGCGGAGTGGTAGTTGTATCCATCACCTCACCAGAGGTGCTGGAGGACCGCGAAGCCGCGGATGTGTTGGTGTCGGGCCTCCCCCGACGGGGGGAAGTCCTGAGGGATGCTGACCCGTGGGCCGGCACTCCCTGGCTTGGAGTTGGCAGAGCAGCCTTGGCTGTCTCTGCCTGGGGCGTTGATGGCACTACCACAGGCGCGGTGGGAGTGGCCGCGGCAGATGCCGGAGTGCTGCGTGGTGCACCGCCCCTGCGCGCCACGTCAGCATAGTTTGGTTTGGCTGTGAAAGAGAATGTATTTGTCAGTGCAAAACGCCTTCTGGCTTCTTTGAATGAAATGTTTTCTTTGGTCTTAATGGTGATGATTTCTTTCTCCTTTTTCCAGGACGGACATGCCCTGGAGTACGCAGCGTGGTCGCCTTCGCAGTTAGCGCAGCGTAGAGCTGCGTCACATTCCTCAGAATGGTGGTCTTTTGATGCACATTTCGCGCAAGTTTTGCGGCCGCGGCAACTCTGTGAGCCGTGGCCAAACCTCTGACAGTTAAAGCATCTTCGGGGGTTAGTGATATAGTGTCTAACATTTACTTTGAGGTATCCAACGTCAATGGTTTCTGACAATGTGCATGTGTTGAAAGTCAGGACCAGGTGTTTGGTATCTATATCTTTGTTGTCCTTGCGGATTTTGATTCGGTACACATCAATGACGTTTTGATCGGAAAGGCCTTCCAGCATTTCTTTCTCTGTGAGATGTAGAAAATCATTATCTGAGATGACGCCACGGACAGTGTTGAGGGATCGGTGTGCAGTGATGGAGACAGGTGTGTCCCCAATAGACACTATGTTACAGAGTTTAGTGGTTTGGACATTTTCTCGGAGTTCTAGCAATAAATCGCCACTGGTCATTTTCGATACTTTGTAGCCGGGGCCCAAAGCTTCTGTTAAGCATTTCGATACCATGAAGGGGGATAGAATTCTGGCCTGTTTATCTTGAATTTCACTGTGGACGACATGGAATTTCGCAAATGTTGGTTTCTTTTTAGAAAAAAAGTTCTCTGCCTCGTTCCGCACTCTTTTAAGAGAGCGATCAGGTTTGGAAAGGGGGGGAGCCATAAAATTTGATGTTTTTCGGTCATGGTGCCAGCCACCCACCATGGAGTCCAACAAGGGGACGCGACAGGAACTTGAAGGCAAGTCCTGCCTACGTCAGCTGTACACCTTAACTATAACCTAATATGACTCAACTCAGGGTAGTTGGTCACACACGGTTAACCCTCGCCGCCAGGAAAAAGGGGAAAAAACGAAGAAGAGAGGAGGATACAGGAAAGTTGTAAGAAAGGGAATAGGAAAGTGAAAGGTAGAGGGGAGGACAGGAAAAGGCGACTGCCGATTTCCTCCGGTTGGGTCAGGCCGGAGGTGCCGTCTGCAGGAAGCTGGGGCCAAAGTGGTGTGTTGCCTCCGCCGAGGGGCCTTAAGGGTCCAAACGCTCGGCATCGGCTCAACCACCAGGATCCCCTTTTCCCCGGACACGGCGATGCCACGCACGGCTAAGCGCGGATGCTCGGGTCCGTGGTGACGCATTGTTCACCATCATCCCCCTGCGGGGATGTCCCTGCGGATGCTCGGGTTAACCCCGTGGTGTCGCCACTCACCAACGTCTGCATTCTGCAGACGCCTCCCTGCGGGGAGTTCACGTGCAAGCGACTGAGCGAATTTAGCGGTTGCGCGGCGCGTAGCAGTGAAAAATTGTCAACTTGTTGGAACCTCATCGCTCGAGCCGCTCGAGCCACAGCGACAACTGAAAGCAGGTTTCTCCGCCACGGCGGCAGGATTTGCTTGCGTGTGAAACAGGCTTAAGGCGGAGCTTAAGTGTCCACTCGATCTAGTAGGTAGCACTAAGGCACCCACTCACCGATTTAACCGATTTTTGTCTGAAACCTCTTGACTTTGAAAAACGCTTTATATATCTGAAAATCGCTTTATTTCAAATCACTTTATATAGTTATATTTTGTCATGCAGTGGTGACTGCAGTCCGGTAAACAGAAAAACAGCGAGAATATCTTCGAAACAAAACTTTATTTGGGCTGACTTGCGCCAGCAAAGAACTGAATCACTCGGCGGCGGCGTAGCAACAAGCGTGCTAGGCGGTCGTCGAACAGTATGCCCGCCGCTGTCGGCCGTGCTGAATTTAAAGCTGAGAGGGGACTTTCGAGATAAAGCGTGCAAAGTTGCTCGAACATACTGGAACAGGGTAGAAGCGGCTCCGCCTGGATGCGATCAATGCAGATAAAGCTGGTCGCTTCTTGCGTCACAAACGAAGTGATAAAGCGGCACGCCGGCAGCTTTCAAGAAAAAAACAAACACTACAAATATTCGCGGTAATATCTTTATATAGCTCATTATATCTAAATTTGACGTAACAGGCCTAGCTCATACAAAATCTCAATCACGCTTAGTAGTCCGATGGCATAGCACAAAAATGTCAAACGCAATTTTGCCGTAGCAGCTGGTAAGAACTGACGCAGTGCGATGTTTTCAGCGCCTTCGGATTCGCTTCGGTGATTTACGACTGTTGCGAGGAGCTCCGGAACATTTTGACGCAAAAGATTGTGAACCGCAGACATGACGAAGGCACGGCAAAAAAATACCGGCATTTTCCCTGTAATGGATAACAAAAAACCTGCAGCAACTGAGATATAAATTTATACATATGTCATCCATTGTTCTTGGCGAAGTATGTACAGAGGCGAGTAAAAACGATTACCGCAAGAGAAGAGATCGGAGTGGTGGAACCGCATCGCGGTACGATGCAGTTCGCGAACATGCCGACAGAGTGTTCCGAGTCGTTCCTATTTGGAAACTGCGCAGGAGGCCGGCAGGAAGAAATTTTTGTCAAGCACTCCGCTTCCTAATATTCGTAGCGCCACTGCGCTGATTCTGGCTTTGTCCGGCCGTGTATGTCTGGCAACATTGCCTTTCTTTTTGCTGCGATAGCATTAGAACCAACGATTAGAACGGCCGTAAACCAACAGGTGTCCGACGTTGCCGTTGACGTTGGCTGTCAGGTTTGGGTTGGCCGGAGGCTAAGTGGAGGGACAGATCTTCCCTCTCCAATTTCAGACGAGAGGAGAGAGAGAGAATGAAAGAAGCAGAGGGAAGAAAAAGAAAGGGTGGAAGGTGGCGGGTGGCAAGGGGTGCGCCGCGGTCGGCAACCAGAGTCGAGAGGTGCGGAGGGTGGAGCTTGGGTGCGGCGTGTCGTGCCAAACCGCTCGCATGGTTTTAACCCATCAGCGGCAGAGCCGCTTCATCCAGGAGGGACACAAATGCTAACGATACTGTGCCGCATGAATCTCATTGATCGTATGTAAATTAGTGTGAATTTTTATGCCAAGCATACTACTTTAGCTACCACTTCAGCCCTTCACCGTGGTTATGCGCCTCCAAATCACGTGATACATGACGTCACACCACGTGACATGATGACGTCACGACAGTAGAGAAACGGGTGCCCACCTCGCGCCGTCGCTGGGGTTGTGCGCCTCCAAATCACGTGATACATGACGTCACACCACGTGACACGATGACGTCACGACAGTGGAGAAACGGGGGCCCACCTCGCGCCGTCGCTGTGGTTGTGCGCCTCCAAATCACGTGATTCATGACGTCACACCACGTGACACGATGACGTCACGACAGTGGAGAAACGGGGGCCCACCTCGCGCCGTCGCTGTGGTTGTGCGCCTCCAAATTACGCGACACGATGATGCTTCGCATTCTCCAGGCTTAACCAAGTTAAGCCTCAGCCATTTTTTGGCTCGGTCATCGCGAGCATCGATATCCTCATTCGTACAACTTTAGTCTTAGGAGACACACCTCAATTTTAGGTGCAGTGGATTTCTCTCCATCCAAACAAACAAGCTTAAGGCGAGTATTCCTTCTCCCTTCATAATCATCCTTATGACACATGCCTGAAGGCCTCTTTTTACGGAAATGAACGTCAAACAAAGAAATGAAATGTTATTTCAAGCTTATGGTGCCCGCAAAGTGAGCCTTTCATCAAAAAGTAAAGGAAAAAATTCGCAGGATGGATTCTACTGTATAATGCGATAATCAGCGACAAGACTAAAGTAATTTACTCGTATATTTCAGATTTAAGTGATTGCTGGAACGCAAAGTTATGTTTAAATGCGATGAAGCCTGAACGTTCTGTGGAGTAAGTGGCGAGCCGTTTCGTCCTCTAGGAGAGTGTAATCTGGGAGTTGAATTTGATGGAGCAGTTTTTAGAGCGGAATTCGTCGCTATCCCTAGCTCTACCCATGACGTCATTTTAGATATGGACATTCTTGAAGCTGTGTGCAGCAACGGTCGACTGTGGTAGAGGCGAGGTTTATTTCTGAGCGTATGATTGTGCCCATCCTCATGGAAAGTTCGTGTGAAGCCGCAGCGGTGTTTTGTGTACACCAAGATACTGTCGTCCCATCGCGGACTGCAATGTGCGTCCTGGTTTCCGCTGCACCTGTGAACCGTGAATTGTTCGAAGCGCTAGTGGAACCCATACACTGGACGCGCTTAAAGCTCGCTGTTGTAGTGCCGCACTGTCTGATATCCGTGGTTAATGGCAGCGCGTGGTTGTGGACTATTAATTTGTCTTCTCAACCCGCCGTTCTGATGAGTGGCGTAGAACTCGCCCTGTGTAAACCCGATGCGCCTCCAGCTGTGGCGTCAGTCGCAGCTGTCCAAGAGTCCAGCGCTGAACGCAATCTTCTTGGCATGATAAACGAAACGCTAGCTGCAGTAGCAGGTATCCGCCATGCTCTGACTGCGTCAACATATGCATCTATAACATTTTTTTTTTAATTTCAGATTTGAATTGACTTTTTAGGTTGCTACTTAGAATGTAAGTTGCTCACAACACGCTGGGGCAGGTTGCGATGACGTCGCAAAGTCACGTGACCTCTCTGCCAATCAAGGTGGCACTTCATAACATGTTGTGATGACGTCACATTGCTACGCGACCTCTCTCGACAAATCAGCTAGTTTCGTGCCCCCGAACAACGGCGGGGTATTGTTGGGACGACAGCTCTAAGGCTACCGTATGGTCAACGTTCGTTAGTCGCGCTGTCTGAGCCCCTGGCCGCATAAAGCCTATAGCAGTTCCGGCATCACCATGCTGTGGATGAAGAGAGACCTTAAAAATTTGGCATGAGAAAGGAAGCGACAGTCCAGCTCTCTTTTTGCGTGAACCTCACTTCGCCATCCTACTTCGAAAGAAGCAAGAGAGCATACCATCTTCTTTACACAGGTGTTGTAGAAAAGAGAGGCACGTTGCAACTAATATATAACACGCTACTAAAGATCAGACCGGTGCTTCATGCCTTGGAGCTGCTCAATTGTCAGGGATCTTGAACGCCATCAATCTGAGCTGTAGACAGGCAGCTCTGTATACTTCACGGTTCCAAGAACTGGTGGAGCCTGTAGCGTATCTTCCCCTGTACTAAAGCCAAGGCGCCGAAGCTCATATTTGTAGGTGTTAATGCCCTTTAAACAAATGACAGTGGCACCCTACGTCAGATGTGCTCACTGTAACCGCTGCTATGCACGTGAAGAGTCGACATGATTCAGAAACTAAGCGGTTGACAAAAGCCCGCAGAAAAATTTACACGAAGAGCTTGATAGAAGACTTTTATCGGTGTTTAGCTGTCAGTAACGGAATGACAAAGGAGCTCGGGTTTACATTAAAAATCCTCGCTTCAGGCATGGGTCGTTCAAAGCGTACAAGCTATTCGCGCGCACTGTCGCACACACTGTACGTGCAAGACTGACGACTAAAAGTTGTTCCCTGCAGCCCTGAGCAGCGCATCGGCTTAGCGGCTGGCGATGTACTCTGTTCTACGGTTCACCTTAGCAGCCACAGTATGTCTACAAGCTGCTGCGTTTATGATACCCTCGTGGGCGGACGAAAAAAAGTTTGGGCAGTATCAGGATGCGTTGAAGGTAATTTCAAGCATTGCTCTAACATTGCATCTCGTTGTTTGAGCAACTTTGCGGGCCATCTGAAATTCTTGCCAAACACTTTAAAAAGCATTTGTGAGAATTCCTTAAATGTCGAGCGTGTGATTCATGTTAAATAATGATGCTAAAGTATCCGCAGAGTTATCCAGTGTATTTTAACAAGAAAATCAAAACTTGACGTTCACAGCGAGGAGCCTAAGACGCCATGTACAACTAATAACTTATATAAATAAATTATGTTAGCAAAAATGTGCCACAGTTTCTGGACACGCTATGGGAATTGTCGAACTTGTCGACTACGTCTGCTGCATTGCACCGCTAATATTATGGCATTATTTTGTATTGTTTTGCAGCGATAACACTGCAGCCTGCGGTTAAAATTCCTAGACAAGTTCAAGACTTATAGCGCCTATGGCTTTATCTATGTAACACTGTACGGAAACTCAATAGCATGCTAATAACCTCTTAGTTCTCAGGAAATAAGTGAATGCAACTTCCTGTAATGGAAATTACAAGTGTTCTTTGAGCTATAGGGCTTGATCTCTTCTTTAAGCACCATAAGGTCAGGATAACGCCCGGTCAAAACTAGAAGTCGGGTTTCGTAACGATTCCTTCACCTGTCCATTACTTTACATATCCAAAGAGTAATCCCCGCCTTAACACCGGAGCCGGTGGACCAGGGGAACGCTTGTGCTACTTCATACTTGTGAAGAAACAGGCGGAAAGAATCGAACAGGAGCTGGCAGGCATCGAGTGTGCACGTTTGCTACTCGCCTTGTACACTTCTCAGTAATGTAGCAGGCCAGGCGTATGCTTCTAGGACTTCGTTATTCGCCTATCTTCTTTAGGTATCTCCCTAAGTTGAAGAGAAAGCAACTTTTACCTCAACGCCCACACGCTGGTTACAAAAGAAGCATGCTTGCCAATCGTAGTTCTATAGGTCTCCGTCCCTATCGCCGTGGCCATAGTCATGCGTTGAAAGCTGAAACTTCGTGGTAAACGAAGATGTAATTTGAGGTTACATGAATATAACTGGAAGGAAAAGTAGGCATGCTTGTTAGGTTTCAGTCTAAAGCTACCAAATGGTGGAGGGTAGCTAAGTTAGGTATACTAGACAGAGACTTATCTTGATGCCACCACAGTAATTAAGACTGTGTGTGCAAAAAAACACTTCCTTGTGAAATTGCGGGTTCATGTAATAAGTTGCGCTTGTTCCTGCAAATATATTTGCTTGTTTTGTCAGACGTTTTATCCATTCCTTCCCCTGATTTGTTTACACATTGGAGCTGCTCACCATGAAAAAATGAATAAACGAACAAAATTTACTCCAGTTGCCATATAGAGAAAATATCGACACTCGCAGGGATTCTAGAAAAAATGATCACAGCTTGCCCGGCCCCCGCTCGCCTACTGTGAATGAAGCAGAGGCAAAAAGAGACAGAAGTAGGCAGTGCAGCAACACATTCATAATGCCTGTGTCCCCCAAAAATTAGCAGTCAGGAATAAAACAGCAATAAAGGGCATTCATGATAGGCAATGGATATTCAATAAAATTCAGAAGTGATAATGCATTGTAAAATATTGCCACGTATCATTGTAGTGTTTGTTCGTTCACGCTCAACTTGACGTATAACCTCCCGCAGGTGATTGTTGTTAGCGGTGTCCAGGCAGCTTGCTGAGAAAACGCGCTGCTGGCGGTCATACTGGCGGGCTCGGGCATCAAGAGTTTTTTCCATCGTGGATGCCTCTTCTACAAATTCCGCGACGGTTTTCGGTGGGTTGCGGACGAGGCCGGCAAAGAGTTGTTCTTTGACTCCTCGCATAAGAAGCTTTACTTTTTCTTCTTCTTTCATGTCTGCGTCGGCACGCCGGAAGAGACGCTTCATCTCCTGAGTGTACATTGCAACGGTCTCGTTTGGATGTTGTATGCGAGACTGTAGCAGCTGCTGGGCTCTCTCCTTTCGCACGACGTTCGTGAAGACCTTCAGAAGCTGCTCCTTGAAGGTTTCCCAGTTTGTGAGGCTAGCTTCCTCATTCTCAAACCAGATTCTTGCTGGTCCCTCCAAGGCGAAGAAGACGTACCTAAGTTTCTTAGCATCATCCCAGTTGTTGAAGACAGCCACACGGTCGAACTGTTCCAGCCATTCTTCGGGGTCGGCGCCAGGCGAGGCGTCGAAGGTTGATGGCACTCGGTGCTGCTGAAGAATGATTGGAGTCATCGTCTGGGGCAAGCTCATGGTAGACGTTTCTGCTGGCTTTCGCTTCCGGGTAGGGTCCGGCAGAATCCCGAACTCTGGTGCGTCCCCTTGCAGGCGTCGCCTTGCGCGGTGGACTGGACTCAGATCCTGCGGTTGATGACTCAGAGGGCTGGAGTCACGACTTGTAGGGGGTGTCCTGAACATGAAATGCTACCCAGCACCCCCACCAGATGTCACGTTTTAGTGACGGCAGTCCAGCGGTCAGGAAGACACCAGAAATACTTGCAAACGAAGCTCTTTATTCGGGCTGACTTGCGCCCGCAAAAGAACTAAATCACTCGGTGGCGGCGTAAGCAACAAGCGTGCTCGTCAATCGTCGATCTACGAATGCCCGCTGCTCGCGGCATCGTTCAATTTAAAGCCGGCAAGGAAACTTCGAGATAACAGGTCGAGATCATCTAGAGTAATCTAGAAACACGTGGATGCAGCTGTTCATGGTTGTGAACAATCGAGATTAGTCTGGTGGCTTCTCGCGTCACGAACAAAAGTGATAACAGCCCTTTCCTGCAGCCTTGAGCGTGAACGAACAAACACTACAATGATACGTGGCAATATAAAAATTCCTGACAGAGCTGTCTTCATGTTGTAAAGCTTGCATGTGATTAACAGGCATCGAGGAGTGTGTAAAGGATCAATGTTTGAAATCTTTAGCTTATTTAACAACGTTGAAAGTGTGTTAAGAGCTTACCATATACGTTGTCTCGGCTCGCGAAATGATCAATCTTTCTCATTGGTGCATTGATTAGATAGAATTTTTTTCGGACTTTGTGCAAGTGTGTGTGTTGGGGGCCGTTATCATCATTACACGAAAGGTTTTTAGCATAAGAACAATAGCCTTATGTCATATAAGTAAAAAACAGTTGTCACACTAGTGCGTGAAAAAGCGATCAGAACAAATTTCTCGAATAATATATTAAAAATCACCCTCATGGCTCTCTTTTGCAACTTAAATACATATTTTTGTTTCTCCTGTCCGCGACGTCCTAAGCCACCTCATTTTCCAATAGTTAAGTTTTATTGCATATAATGAATTAAAGGTTTCATTTTAGCAGCAAGCAGTATTGAAAACCTGAGCTCGGATAATGCGCCAACCACAGCGCCAGTTTTAGTTGAGGTCGGGTTAACGTGTACAGGGGCGCAGACCCTTCGTCCGGCCTTCTATAGGCTTTTTGGCTGCGCTGCTGACATCTTTGGGATGTTAAATAAAGGTGGCTTGAATTAACTTCCATTCCGTGAAGTGTCTGGCAATGCTCAGAGTTTAGTGTCCGCAACTGGATCGATGGCCCGGGCGTATGGTTGCTTGTTTCGCCCACACCCGGCAACTTTCTCGCGAAAAAAGAAAGCAACGGGTTCACAAACGAGTGTGCAAAAGCGCGGGCTTTTGCCGGACGTGCACGCGTCCACTAACTAAATTCAGGGCTCCATATTTTTTATTTTAACTTTTTATTATAACAAGGTTTTCCTCTGTCAATGACAAGTGGCAGGCAAAACTCTACACCTTGCAGTTAAGGTATGCAAGATCGTCTCGTCTAAATCAGGCAATGCTTAAGCATAAAGCAGCTGCAAACTATTATTAACAATTATTGACATTTAAATTAGGAACAAATTCTGACACTTTATTGCTTCAACAGTAAAAATTACCGCCCAATTTAAGTGGCAGTATCTTATAGGCCCTACAAAAGCGCGCAACAATTTTCTGCATTTAGTGGAACTTGGAAAGATTACCTACGCTGACGTGAGAAGAGCAGTGATTTCAGACGTCAAGAAAGTACAAAAGAAAATGGTCATTGGATAATAAAAGAGCGGCACGGCGCCAATTGTGAAAACGGTTCGCGAAGAGTAATTTTGGTTCGTGCTGAGTGATATCGAACCCCAAGTTACTGTCAACAACGAGACAAAAATGACGGGCCCTGGTCATTTGCGGACGCGGGAACTGCTTCTGAACAACGTGCCGGTCGTTAGCTTAGCATTAGAACTTGACATTTAGTTAATGGCGTGACTGTAGCACGCAATATACATGAAGTTTCGTGCTTTTTCTTTAGGTTCTGAAGCAACCGAGAAATGAATCATATGTCCTTATGAAGGCGACACATTACAAAAATTCACCATTATGGGGCGACAAATTTTTGTGCGTAAGAGTTCGGACGGTTGAAGTCAAAAGCAACCGCAGTGTTCTATACAATTTCACGTTCAGGAACGGATCCTACGCTACACCGTAAGTACTGACGTTTTTCTTATCTGTCAGCGTACTTCGTCAAAGGTAATCGCCGCAAGTAAAGGAAAGAATGTTGCAGCCACATCACTTTATTACCTTAAAGAACCCCAGTTAGGGGTATTGCGTAAGGGGCGGGTACAAATAGAATCAAACTTTATGTGGAAAGATGTTATTTGTTAAATATGACAGTTAAATATGGAGTACTAAGGCCGCACCCTTTGTGAAAGCAGCACTTCCGGCTTCTTGGTTCTTGTATTAGTACAGTCACGATACTAGGGTGGAATCCTTTTAATGCGATACCACTACGAAAATATACCCCTCCCGCCTACCAGGAAACCCGTCGAAAGACTTATCAGCTTGTTTAGACTTATGTTTAGAATTTTTACGACCGTTAAATGGTGCTGTAGAGAATGAAAGAATTAGCGCCTTATTTTGTTCGACTCCAAATAGTCGCTCGTTACTCAAAACTTCCTTGGATCCGACACTAACTCTGCGCAAAGCTTGCGCTATACGTACTTAAAACACGCCCTCTGAATTTCGTCAACCTCGTCAGGCCCCGCGTGTAATATAACGCACAATTGTCTTTCGAGGGGTTTTTGAAGAACTCGCACCGCAAGCAGCATAACAACCATTGTGCTACAACGCAATCTCCTTTTCAAGAATTGTGCGGCCATCGGGGGAACTCTGAGCAGCCGGTCAGATTGGTTGTATTGTCTAAATGAGCTTCCTTCTCACAGCAGTCAAGTAACTTTCATGTTTCTAGCATTACAAAAATATTCTGCCACGTGTGCACCCAGCTAAATATCCATTCAATGGCTCTGTTTCATGTTTATCCATGGAGCTAGAGAGGCACGTACACTAAGCATGGAGAAAGGTCATGCGTACGTTCATGGGACCACTCTGACTTGAGAAATACATTTTGATAAACGCTGGCCGACCCATTTTTTCTCGAGTTCTGATAATGTTAAATATGAGTTCTACTTGCCCTGGGGCAAGTAAATTTGAATGAAAAATGCGTACTCGGAGGTGATCGGGAACCTAGTTTTTTTTTTTTTTCTGGCTATGATAAACGTACTGGTGGCACCATGATCCCAAAAGCTCTCATCTGCTGCCAGAAACTGCGCATTAGACTCGGAAGGCTGAATGCCACAGAGCTTGCAAAATGACCGCAGTAAGGAGCGGGGACACCTGCAACCTGCAAATAATCCTGTCGGTCGCAGATAACGTATCTCGCAAGGCTCAGAGAAGGTGCAAGTGTCAAGACTAGGAAAAAAAATTAAAATCTCGAAAACAAACCGCTCTTTCTGATTTCTTTCTCGTTTTCCTGTGGCTGTAGAAAGCAAAATAT
The DNA here is from genome assembly GCF_055824585.1 of Amblyomma mixtum. Taxonomy (NCBI): domain Eukaryota; kingdom Metazoa; phylum Arthropoda; class Arachnida; order Ixodida; family Ixodidae; genus Amblyomma; species Amblyomma mixtum. The sequence goes on along the minus strand of NC_143020.1, from coordinate 112,672,669 downwards.
GAACTATGTTGCAATTTATCAACTATAATCGCGTGATCACAAGGAAATCTCGTGGTCTCAAGGAAATCCCGGCCATTGTTTTCACCGCTTTGGGTGTACGTAAATATTCCTTTCACGCTTTCTTCTACTCACTTTCTTCTGATCTGACCAGCCAGTCAAGTTGTCTTCCAGAATCAGGTGCAGAAAAGTACCTGCAAATTTCGGCCCTCTGAAAAGAGTCCTGAGAAGGCTTAGTTGTCCGAAAGTACTTATTAGGATTCCAGTCACCAGAACGTCTATACACTCACCAAAAGCGATTATTTCTTTTCCCGGCGGAAGAGGCTCCGTGAGTGTATCGCAGTCCTTGGTAAAACATTGCTAAAGTGCAGCCCGCGGTCCTATAGTTTCGTTTTTCTTTTCCTTCCTCTTCATGCTTTGCACCTCAATGTCAGCGCTTCAAGCATCATGTGTCGAGCATTTGAGAAATACTTTTTAAACAATCTTTAATTTACAGAGGTCATGTATATCTAAACTGACTACAAAGTAGCTGTATCTGTAAACAAAATTCCTTTCTCATCTTCCGTAGGCAGCTTACAGAATGATGCATTCGGTGGTTCGCTATAGAAAATGTCTTTCGAAAGCCCTTCAGCGATTTTTGTGGGCTGTGTATTCGCAGTCCGTAGACTTTTGGGCTCACATTTTACGAGCACTTTCGCCGAAAGAGATAAATTACTTAATGACTCCCGCCACACTCTATACACTACGGGTATGCGTTACAAATACACTTAGTTATCATCTTGCATCGATCTGCGATACACGGACCTCGAATAGAGCAGGAAAAAGTTAATCCGAAAGAATGGACAACACGAAACGATTGGTTCTTTACCACAGCTTATGGAGAATGTATAGACAGAGACAAAAATAAATTTACTTTCTCCTCGTTTGAGCCTGTCGATGACCTCCAGATAATGTATAGAGAAAAGGAGACAAATTTTAACAGCAACACACATTTTCTAGTTGTTCCATAGATCACTTTTGCTGTGTATTGTCTTCCCCAGGACGAGTAGCTGCTCAAACAACAGCTAATTTTCGGGACATGCCAGCACTCTAAAGACCAATTTCGCTACAGAGCGTTGTTATTATGAAAATCTTTCTGTATTCAGCACACATTTCCAGATTCTCTTTTCCAAGAAAAAGGCGAAACGTTGCTTCAAGTTCTCAGCCAGTCAAGCTCTTTCTGCTAATAAGAAATGTTTGTTCTTGCACTGCGAGAGCCCTTCACACATGTTGCATAGAAATCTTCACGAATAACCTTAGTATGCGAAAATCTACCCTTGTAATTATCCCCAATGCAGTACAATTTTCGCGGCCCCTCTGTTCCTAAACTAATTTTTTAACGTTTCCGAAGTGTCCTGAAAGAAAAATGCCTAGGCACTTTTCGAAATTTGCACAAATTCTCATTCGTATGAGACATTACCCTCGCAGTAGCGGGAAAATAAGTGCCCCAGGAGGAAGCAGGCGCCATTATGGCGTTAGGTTTATCGAAGCAATTTTCATTTCATTATTTTTATTCTTTAAGAGAGCTTAGCGGACAGGTTCGCTTCAGTGAGCATGAAAAGCACGCATATTACAAATGTTTTCAATAGGCCAAACTCTGTTAGCAGGAAAATCTTGACCATCATTAATGCACTTAAAAAATTCGTATTCAGTGTGACACTATGCAGCTCGCCAATCATAGTGCCTATTTCGTCCTTTAGCTCATTGGGGTACCACTTGAGTGCAGGGGAGGTGTCTCTTGGGGCCTCCATGTTGATAACTTGAATTTATCTTTTCAGACAAAACTCCACATGGCTTGCCAGTGCTACCAATGATTATTTTTACAGTAAACTGAACGCCATAAACTATACACTTCCCGGTATGTGCAGTCCATTACCTAAGCTAGCATAAAGACTTGAGTGCTGTTCTTTTCTGTGTCTTTTTTCCTTGTACTCTTCCTTTGTAGTTTTTTGTGCCCTTTGCTTCTTTCAATTACAGACAATTAGTGGGGCTGAAATTCGCGAGCAATTATTCTTGCCATCTGAATACGGCCCGCTAAATTACAATTCGAAATAAATTTCTCTCTTGGCTATCGATGCATCTAAAAAGCAAATATTTTACTTGTCTAGTCACGTGTCCAGTACACAGTCGTTGAGGGCTATATACTCTCGAACATTTAACGCAACCTCTTAACACCAACCTCCTTCCGACGAATAAAATGTTTTACAATGAATACAGGACGTTGGTATGGGGTCCAAGAAAAACATTGGAAGCATTTACCCCTTCTCTATATTGGATATTAGTAACCACATATGAATGAATTAAAGTTGAAAGGAAACCCTGTCGCTTTAGTTACGAACTATCCCGGCATGTTTGTTTCAGCAAATTTAAAACAAAATCATACATTAAGCACTGTCTCCACCTCTACTCCACCTTGGGGGATTCCTCTAGACATCTGACCAACACCGTTCCTACTTCGAGTTATTGTTCAGCAAACTACAAAACTGCCCTTTTACTTTCCGAGCACTCTACGCTCTTCTTAATATGTTTTCTTGCTTTTTCGTTTACATGCGAGTTTCGACCCCGTATTAGAGGAATACTTGCAGAATAGAATTCCTGCCTACTTTTCTTTTCTGGGGTATCGGTAAGGAATGTACAAGACGGGAGATTTTTTTTTTTTTTTAGCAACCGCGAGCGCCTTTTTTTCCGTGCTGTCTGAATAAGTTAACATTTCTTGCTACCACTCTTTTCACAGGTGGCAGAATGTTAGTCGCAACCGTTATTTTCACCAACGGACGTACTTGCTACCTCCTCAGCGTTCCACACCTGCAAACAAGAAGGGGTACTTAGTCTACTCAGCATCCTCAATTTCCACTGTTTGCTTGGCTCTGGTCCGATGCATATTGAAACAAAAAGTAACATCACCATAATAAGTGCATATTTTTTTTATTTCAAATCGGTCATCAGCATTTAATTTATTGGTCCAACATGCAGTCAACGAAAGCAAAACGAAGTATTTCGTCCAGGTCTAGCTCAAGAAAGAGAAGCTGCTAATTATTCCAGTCGAACACAAACCTCGACAAACGCTTCTAGTTCGCCCGGCTTTCACCCCGTGCTATGTGGTACTGACACTAAAAATCTCCTCGAGGATTTAAATATTCGGTATATCCCACTGATTTCCTATGGCCTTCGTAAATAGTTGATGTCAGCTCAGGAAGCATTCTACAGACCAAATTTTGCAACAAGGAGGAAAAGTCGGATACAATAATAGCCTTGTTTTCGCAAAATCGCTGGCAACTCTCAAGTTTATTTCAGAATTAAAGTTTAAATATCTCCGTTAAGTTACAGGTTACTGATGTCCAGGAAAGCCGGGGAAGACGATATGTTTAAGCTTGAAGTTGTTTCATTGCTAAAACGAGGGTCTTTGTAAGCTTGCTTTAGTAAACTGTACGCTGACAGCTGCAATCATTTTATACCGTTATTACTGTCTTTCCTTCATATCGAATTGAATCGAGCCCGACCTAAGTCTTATTTCAACGTAGTCTATGTATATCATTTGTAGTAAAAAAGTAGAAGGCACGACCTTATATTTATTAGCGCTAACTGCTAATAAATTCTTGAGATATCACTCCATTCCGAGTGCCAGGATGCTATTAGCAAAACTTACTGTTTACAGGATGTGCTAGCTGGTCCGTACAGAGAGAGAGAATAAACTTATTATATTAGAGGTAACCGGGCAGATCGTGGGTGGGGCGCTGAGTTCAGTGCTGAAATAGCTTCTGTCGACGAATAGGGTGAAATTTCCATAGCGTTATTCTGGATTTTAGACACAAAATGCTGTTCCTTTTAATTTTCGGTTCCAACCACAAACTCGTGGGTTTGAGATTGAAGGTAGTAATTTAAAAAATGCGCGCTGACTGCAAACTCTGGTAATCCTTTGTTTTAATTCATTCTTGCACTCTCACGTCCGCTTGCACCTCAGAATAACAGACAAATGCTTAGCCATGTCAAGCATGAAAAAAAAAGGGCATTCGAACCTCCCAGAAATTCAAAACACTGCGAACACAAACAGGAGTGTACAAACTGTCAAACTGACTTCGATCTGAATTGACGCGCTAGAAGCTGAGTACAGGGCCTGAAGTATTGTAGTAATATCCAAACCAAAATTTGAAAGCACATGCGTCCTAATTCCGAGCGATTAAAACACAGGGCACATTTTCGGTGGTCGCATGATGTGCGGAGCGTACGCATCGCACAAATTCTCATAGGTGATTGATGTTTCAGCATGATCTCATTCTTTTCAGCATGCGAACTCTGGGTCATAAGTTCGCGTATCAGCAACGTCCCCTCCTGCTGCGCCTTCATGTTCGACATCCTATGCCCGAGGCCTGGCCCGTTCACCATCTACAACACTACGGTATGCGAAGAAACCCCTACGCCAAGAACGAAATGGATGAAGAGGCCGCTCACGAGCACAAGAAGCAAATAATGACCACAAGAGAACCATTTCAGACTTGCCATTGCTGGACATGGTTTTCTCAATGAAAACCGTGCCCATATAGAAGCACGACGGCCACTGTAAACGGGTCCATTGAAACGTTTCAGCGGCGGGGGATGATTCCTGTGGTACACAGGCATTGCAGGAGCTCCAGATGGATGCCGTGACAGTTGCTGCTTCGTTGAAAGCAGTCATGGCCCCAAAAGCCTCCGGTGCATTCCTAAAGGACTCCAAAGTGTTGCACCTCGCCAGTTACCAGGCGCAGAGTGTACTCCGCAAATATTCCGTCTTCCGTGCAGACTCTATGACCGCCAGAGTTCCTTCCTCGAAGTTATAGGGACCGGCACTCGTGACATAGAGCTGTTGGTGCCAGCAACGGCGCAAAAGTTCTGCTTTCTAGCTTGACAGGATTGTTCGCCATTGCTCCGTACTTCGCCAGGACTGTGCACTATGAACAAGGACGATGTGTTCGATGTTTCATGTATTCTGTCCCTTCGCTGCTGTTTCCATGAATAAACTGTGTACAAATTTTAAGCTTTCCTACAGCGCAATAAAGCATGTGTATTACTCGTGCTTCCATGGAAATTTGCTGCCGTGATGCACATTCAAAAGATAATTAAAAAGCGGTCAAATGTTTACGGGTATCCCCCAAGGTAGAGTAGACTTGTGATAAGGGAGTAATCACTCATTGACACCCACCCAAGCGCAGCCAAACGGCTACAAAGGAAAGCTATACAGCTGTCACAGAAACTTCGCAGTTAAAGAAAAATTTGTCCTGATCCGGGGCTCGATAATTTCAGAGTCCTCCTCTTATACGCCTCTGAAATGTTAGCGAAGAGGCAGAGTCCCTGGGCCTCGACGAACTCCTCTTAATTTTTGAACCGCGATGTCGCATCTTTTATCACACTCTCTTGATGACGTTTGAAATCAGTGTGTGCAAGCGTGGCTCAGTACACAAGGAAGTGTACTGTCACGGCCGCTCAATGGAGAGCGCACTGGGTGCGGCCCGTCGCGTCGCCCGAAAGAGCCGTATTGCGCCTAGTTCTCATCGCCACCGCTGCGGCGCCACCGCTCCGGGACGAGTCCGGGCGGAGAGCTGTGCGCAGCGGCCGAGGCAGTGCTTTCGTTTAGGCGTCCGCGCGGTAGGCGCTTTATAATTTTAGCATTTATGAGCTGCGTTTCACACATTATGGTCATGCCACGTGCAAGTTTGCTACTGATAGCATGATAGCGGCATGTCACCATCACTGCGCTTTTCCAAATCGCACGTGCATTTACACCGAGAATCGAGGCAGGAGTGCGCTTCGCCGAGTCGTCATCCATTCAGTTACGGGCGTTTCAGCCACTGTAATAACTTATTACAACAAGGTTTCGGGCCACTTATTCAATGTTCACTCTCTGTAGACTTACGTTTGTGGTCGTAACGTTCAGCATTATAGTTCAGCCTGTTGCTCCGTTTTCGCTGAAAATAGTTTCAAGTGGGTACCACCAAGTACGAGGGCCATCCCAAAATTAAGGTTTGCAGTTCTTTTATAAATCGAAAGATATGTTTACTTTAAGCAAATTACAAATCACTTAAAAGGGACACCATTCTTCTACTGGGGCAGTTTTTGTATGCCCATGTCATACCAGCTCGCCGCTATGCCGTTGAGGAAGCGTTTGACCGCATCTTTCACTTCGTCATCATCAGTGAAGCGCCTTGCAGCGTGGTGTTCTTTTAGCTTTGGAAACAAGTGGTAGTCACTTGGTACCAAGTACGGACTGTAGGGTGAGTGGCTGATGACGTCCCATACAAACTGTTCTAGAAGAGCGATGGTTTGACAGGCAACGTGGGAGCGAGCGTTGGTCCTCTTCTGCGATTTTGAATGAGCCAAGAAGTCTACCAACAATACCCATTTTCGATCCCAAAACGCAGTTGCCTTTGCCGGCAGCCTGTGTTCGCTTGAATTTTCGCGCCTTGGGCGAAGATGAGTGCCGCCACTCACGTGATTCTTGCTTGGTCTCAGGCGTGAAGTGTAATGTCTAGGTTTCATCACCCATAACAAAAGAATCCAAAAAAGGTCTCCTTTTCATCTCCAGAACGCGGAAGAAATTCGCGGGAGGAGTCAACGCGTTGCCGTTGATGGTCGTCTGTGAGCATTCGCGCAACCCGCCTTGCGCACACCACCCGATATTTAAACTTTGCTGTCGAACTCCTATGAATAGTGCTTCTAGAAACGCCAGGAACCAAAATGCAGAGTTCGTCGAGTGTGATCCTCCGATCTTGCCACATCATTTCTTCGACCTTGGCGACTGTCTCATCAGAAATTGTCGGTCTTCCGCTTCTTCGTCGTGAATTCCAGTGCTACCAGCTGCGAACTCCCTACACCACTTGCGGAAGTTTTTAACATCCAATGCAAGACTCTCCGTACACTTCCGTCAACTGACGATAATTTTCGATTGGTTGAACGCCATTTGCGTGAACTTCGCTCCTGGCGGTAGCGACAAATGGGAGCTCCATTTCTAATGGTTGCCGGGCCAAGACTGACAGTCCCTTTCGCGCTGAGTCATGGCTTCTTTGGAAGACGGGGAACAATGAACATAGCAGAGCAGCCACGCATATAGTTTCCCTGCGGTCGCAGCCCTTTGGAGACCTTACTTTTCGGATTGCCCTCGTAAATGTACTGCTGACACAAACAGTTGCAAAAGAAACAACACAAGACAGCCAGTTAAACCAGACTCCAGCAGGCTCGGCCAATGTTTAGCGTTTTATTTTGAAGCCACGTGATGTACCGAAGGAATTCAAGCCTATTTTACAAGCGAAAAACTTTCCTCGAAAGCGGTTTATGTGCAAGTATGATTTTTTCCACCGTAAGATTGATGTTTTCTGCCCAACTGCATGGTCAGCAGTGGTCGCATTAGTTTAGTTAGAAAGGCTTTGCAGATGTCCTCGATATGACTGCGGTCTTCTCTCTCGCAAATCAACTCCGGACATTGCTCAAAATAGGGATGAAGGGCTGAAACCACCATGTTGCATAGCTTGCTGCTTCTGCGGGAACTCATGGTAACCGATTTTCGGATCTTTTCTTTCATTTGTGGTGCACAGCGGCACGCATCAGTTGCGTGGCATGGTGTCGCATGCGCTTAGGACGCTGTCGACACAGGCACCGATGATAAGCACGCAGAACTAGCAGAACCACGCGGTCATGCAGAGCAGTTACAGCGAAAACACACGCCAACACAGCCAGCGCACTCCTTCCGCGTCGTCTGGCCGTCTGTGCCAGCGGCGACTTGTCACGGAGAGGTGGCGCCCCCGCGGAGAATAACGGCGGAAACTTGAACTTCTCCCAATACGCGCTTCCCCAGCCATTGAGGCGCGACGCGGCGGGCCGCACCAAGTGCGCCTCTATTGAGCGGCCGTGGTACTGTGCCGTTTGTTTTGTTTTAATTTTTGTCTACAGCATGGTAACCAAAGTAACAAAGAAAATAACTGCGTGACCTTACTGTAAACTACAACTTCTTCAGCTGTTTGTGCAAAGTAATAATTTTTCTTGCTTTAATTGTATCTTTTTTCCCTGGCTGTGCGCTTTGTGCTCAGTCGCTAGAGTTGCTCGCCTAACATTCCCTCTTAATATTACTCGCGTGTTTTGTTTAGAATCGCACTGTGCGCTTCGTACTGTAGCGCTGCCTTGATGTGTACTGTGTTGTCACTTATGGTGCATTTTTTTCCTGCCACTGGAATGGTGCATCCGGAGCCACTATCAAGCATTAACTTTCCTCAAATGTTCATGCGCCGAAGAATATTTGCGCCGATGAACCTTTCTTACGTATAACGGATGGGTGCACGTGGTGGTGAACATTTATTGGACAGCGTTAGATAGCTAGATGCCTAGTGAACTGCACAATTTCCTTCTCTGAGGATCCTGACGTACGGTTAGAAAACATCTAAAACCTACTAAGCTGCACTCCACTACCATCTGTCCTACTAATATCTTATCAAATGTTTCTACCTCTTACAAAACCCAAGCCTCGCGCCAAATCACTAAGCGGCGATTTCAACGGCGACTTCGTTAGTACTGCCACACTCCGCACACAGATGGCGACACCACCCTGAGAGGCGAGAACGCGGAAACGCGCGAGTTGGAAGCACGGTTTTGAAAAGAGCTTACACTCCTGCCCCCTCCTCTTTGAAATGATTCCTAGCCAAACCGTCGCCGATATATTTTGTGGCTACTGCAGTTTATTCGAGTTTATGGATTAAGTTATGTCAGCTATGGCAGCTATGGTCCCTAGCACGGTGGTAGAACAGAGTGGTCCCTACATGGGTCCCATGGGTCCCTAGAAAAGCCTCCCACAGCAAGCTTCGCGCCCAATTGGATTTCGCTGAAAGTGCGCTACATCGACAAATGACGGCGCCACCACCCCGCTGCCGGGAATGCAGGATCCGAAGACGCAATTTTCAAAGCGGCTGCGGCTACTTGTTGTACGTATTAGTTTTACTTAAGACGATAAGAAACGTTTCCAATGCGACCACGGCTCTGCAGTGTCGATGTAACTTTTTCGACCTAAGAAAGACGAGGAACCAGGACGTTTATTTCTTTTCACGTAGCTGAAATGCGATAACATTTTTTAGGCTCCATACCATCTCGTCTCAGTGCCGTTAGCCCGCAAGGCCCGCCTTCTCCCAGGTAGCACCGAAACGTGGCATTGAATTTGCGGATGTGCTATCAGCACAAATAACCATCACTCTCGCTGTTTCCCTTCTTCCGACACGAAATCAGCGCTTACACCGAGCTCGTTCGCGTACGCCTTTAAATGAAGCACTAATGAAACACGGTTATTGAAGTATTAATGATATGCCGCTGTTAGCTCGATGGCTCATGGTCAAAATGTGCAACGCAGCTGGCTCGAAAGGGAAAAAAAAAGTGTAATGTGGCCTGTGTCCTTTAAAGCCAAGAAATTCTTTCCAGCATGCTCTGCTCCAGCGGCAAGCGGACTTTTGCGATTACTTTTGCGACGCAAGGTAGACGTTAGCGACGTTTTATCCAGCGGTGGGGCTCGCGCCCAATATACTTATATCAAGCACTTTGGAGGCAATTTCTTCTAATGGCGGAGGATGGGAGGAGGGACTGAAATAGAAGAAGAGTGTTGTGTGAAATTATTGGCAGACATCTATAACGACTGCACAGCTACCATAGTCCTCCATAAAGTCAGCAACAAAGTTCCAATAAGGAAGGGTGTCAGGCAGGGAGACACGATCTCGCCAATGCTCTTCAATGCCTGTTTACAGGAGGTATTCCGAGGCCTGAAATGGGAACAGTTGGGAATAAGAGTTAATGGAGAATACCTAAGTAATCTGCGATTAACTGATGACATTGCCTTGCTAAGTCACTCTGGACAGGAACTGCAGAGTGGTGGGGCTAAAAGCTAACATGCAGAAAACCAAAGTAATGTTCAACGGTCTAGTAAGGGAACAGTAGCACGCAAATGGTAACGATGGTGCTGGAAGTAGTAAGGGAATATGTCTACTTAGGGCAGGTAGTGACCGCTTATCCGGATCATGAGAGGGAAATAACTAGAAGAATAAGAACGGGGCGGAGTGCATATGGCAAATTCTTTGAGATGATGAATGGCAGTTTAGCAATATCACTCGATAGAAAATATGCAACAGCTGTATCTTACCGGTACTCACCTATGGGGCAGAAACGTGGAGGCTAACAAAGAGGGTTCAGCTTGAGTTAAGGAGAACGCAGCGAGCTATGGAAAGAAAAATGATAGGTGAAACGTTAAGAAATCGGAAGCGGGCTGAATGGGCCGGAATGGAATGGAAGCGGGCTGGTTAATGACGTCCTGTCAAAATCAAGAGAAAGAAATGGGCTTGGGCAGGGCATGTAATGCGAAGGCAAGATAACCGCTTGCCCGCGTAGCAGGGGGCGGCAGAAAGTTAGGTGGGCGGATTAGATTAGGACGTTTGCGGGGATACGGAGGCCGCAACTGGTAATAGACAGGGTTAATTGGAGAGACATGGGAGAGGCCTTTGCCCTGCAGTGGGCGTAGTCATGCTGCTAATGATGATGAACATTGTCTTTTCCTTGTCCGTGCCATAGGCTCGCAGAATATTTTGTGGAAATCACGCGTCCTTTGCTTCACGAATCTGGTGACAGTTTGGTAAGAGCAAAAATAAGTGGCTATGAAAGCATCGTTTTAAGAGTCCTCTCTAACCCTTATATTTAAAACTCTAGAACAGTATCGAATGCTTGAAGGCAAACTGAGAGCAACTCCATCAAATTGTTTTTCTCATTAAAAACTGACTCCCAGGCTCTTGCTGGAAACGTCTACATGTTTGCAGTAGCAAACGGCGCGTTTATCGGTGAGAAAAATTGGGACTAAACGCTGTGTCTTAGCTTGGTTAAGCCCGGTAATTGCGAAAGCAATATCCGTACCTACGCCATGGTACAGCTGGTAGTGTAGCTGGTGGTGGTGCTTGTGGTTAGACTTGTGGTGGTGCATCGGTTATGCAATCCAATCCTATCCAATCCAATGCAATGTAATCTAATGTAATGTAATCCAATCCAATGCAGTCCAGTCCAGTTCAGTCCAATCCAATCCAATCCAATCTAATCTAATCCAATCTAATGCAATCAAGGTCAAATGAAGGTCAATGGTGGTCACCGCCGCGGCACGGCAAAGGCGTGAAAGTGCAAGTAGTATTGCTTTCGCAATAAAAAATATCGCCAGTCGGTTAAAACTAGTCACAACTTTACCATAAAGGGCGGGTTGGCACCGTTTTGAAGTGAATGGTGGTGCAGCGTGGCCTCTGAGATTTGGTCAAAAAATCGGCCGTTGGTGGGGACATCTGTATTTGGTTTTTTGTTCTTTTCAAGCTTTTATTATAAAAGCTCCGTTTTTGGTGACAGTGGCTTTTTTCTAGTTAAAACGCGGAATCCTTTCGATACAGGCCAACTACTGCTCTTTGTACTTAGGGTGCCTATAATACCTGCTCCACGTTACGATTTAAGGCACATTCATGATGAAGGCGTAGGAATAATATCAGCATGATTATGGTCGCAGCCCCTCGCTGAGACAAGGCAGCTCTGCTCGGGTGTACTTATTTCGAAGTTATGGTAATGACGACGAAACATACTTCTCGATACGATCCTGAATTCTTCCCAGGCGTGTTCGATGCACTTTTAGAGCGTAAGCTCTCCTTGTCGCGTTCCGAGCCGCCGAGTTATGCTGATTCCACGGATACAGTCCAAGATGGCGGCCTCCATAGCAACGACATTGTATTAGAGCGCTAAGACTTCTTGCGTATCGGGTATCAGCTTTATGCATTATAACACACACCGTAACCCAGTGGCTGCCATGGTAACCGGGGTGGTTACAAAATGGAACAAAAGAACAGGCGTTAGCGTGATGTCCGACCACCACAACTCGAAGCCAAACTATGTCGACCGGTATATATATATATATATATATATATATATATATATATATATATATATATATATATATATATATATATATATATATATATATATATATATATATATATATATATATAACCCCGTCTGGCAGGCATCAAAGTCGGGCCACTTTGCCCCGACATTAGTGTCAGATACGTGGGCCAACCGTTTACCACACAATGTTCGGGGTGGTGGCAAACGATTTCGCGTTTCGTGCAGCATTAGCTTACCAGTTAAGTTAGAGTCTAGCTCGCGGCAGGGATTCGAACCGGCGACCTATGTTATTTGTGTTAACACTCTTTATTCGATCGCTGCCTCAGCGTCGGCCCATTTTGTCTTACAAACCTATCTTCGCTTTCCCTTCCTTCAGCACAAGTCAAACTCTTCAGTAAACACAATGTTGCTCGTTTTCTGTCAGCTATAACCACAATTTCTCGGTATAGATCTACAGCAGGTGGCCTTTGGTAAAAAATGTGACAGGACTTTAGCGGCAGAGTAAAAACGACGAACAGGGCACAAAAACGCACTCCACAGGGCACGAGAGATATGTCCGCGAATGGTTTGCCCGCACAGAAGATTACGCAAGATAGCAAAAAAAAAAAAAAAAGAGAAAGGAAGCAAACTTTTCAAAAGATTATGGCTAGAAGAGAAACCCGTCCAACCCCCCTCCCTGAAGCCTTCTTTTCGTCATACAGCCACGCGCCGTCTGTCAGCGTCGAGCCCGACTTCAGGAGGCATCGGCCATGTCGCTGTCGCGTTGGCGGCTTCTTATCCGTCGCCATCTTTCCGCGCCCGCCGTGACACGCGCCCAGTGTCAAGGCGAAAAGTGATAGCGGACACCTTCCCGCTCTTGGGTGAAGGCTTACAGCTGCACACCCGCCTTGAGTTCAGAGTCCGCCGCCCTTGCTCGTTCAAAACGAGTAATCACTTCGTGCGCCAGCTCACCACTCCTTTCATGTTTCGCATCCCTGTCTTCCGTCTTCTTGCCTGCTTCTCTAAGAACGGCACGCTTGACTCGCTAAATAGAAGCTAGAAAGTTCTTCTCTCTTCGCACATTGAAAATTTTTGTATTATTGCCTTTCCAAAACAATAGGACTTACGTATAACACTTACTTAAATCAAATCGTAATTTTACAGAAAAGAGAAAAGAGCCGTTCGTATTATAACAGATAGTAAATACACAGATAGATCCGCTCCGCGCTTTCGTGACCTAGATATGACACCTTTCTTCGCTACGCAGGATTTCAAACTAGCTTGTGTGGTTATACATATACTAAACCATAACATTAGGGGTGTGCGAATATTCGAAATTTTCGAATATAATTCGAATATTATATTTTTAGTATTCGTATTCGATTCGAAGTCCAAGTATTCGTGCTGTTTCGAATATTCGACACGACTCGAATATTTGTATCTAGCCGAATATTCTATTGCGAGCACCGGCGTTCATTTCGGTCCGCAAGTCCTATCGACAGAGACATAACAACATGGCGGCGCCCAGAGCAATGCTATATATATTCTAGGCACTATAGCAATGCGTAACATTGGGCCATGCAGTAGCCGACTGCACTGGTGAGCTTCTTTGTGGCCATACCTGCGAAGATGGTATAGTCAGAGCTGTGCACGAAATACCTGGCAATACGAGCCAGTTCAGTGCCTATGGAGAGGGCATTTTCTGTGGCTGGAGAAGTCGTTTCAGCTAGAAAGGAACTACTACTGCCTGACCATGTGGAGCAGCCGGTTTTCCTTCACGACAACCTTTTATGTTCATCCCAGCAACGCGCTTTCGTGCTTATGGCAAGCTAGCCTTGATCAATGCTGTGTACTAGCCATCTTCTCTGATATTTCCACTCTTCTAAAAACAATGTTCGAGACTTTGATACTTTTTGTGCAGCCACACACACCTTTTGTGTTCATTTAATCATCGATAGTTGAACTGTGATGTTCTTGGGAGCTCAAATAAATGTTTTGTAGTGGTTAAATGCGTCTGTCCTTGATTATTCGATATTAGATTCGATATTCGGAACCAAGTATTCGTATTCGATTCGTATTCGAAAAATTTGATATTCGCACACCCCTACATAACATCACACTGTCGTCATCTCTTTTCGTATATCCATCTCGTCCAACAAGAAATTTTTTCAGTTGTCGTTTTAACCTTCCAGTTGTTAATAATGTGTACAGTAAAAAAGCACTGCCTATGCCAGTGCTAAAATTTGAAACCAACTGCCAGCTAACTTCAAAATAGGTATATTGCAATCGTCGAAATAATTTTTTTTTCGGAGCCAGCAACATTCGACTCTATTAAAAATCAGTGTTTCTCTTGGATGCGTTCATTTCTTTTTGTCTTCTTAACAATTGTGTATTTTTCTTGAGTATTTCGCTTTTCTTTGTATATATCAGCCGCATAACTACTGTACATGAATTCTGTGTACAATACTGAGTTGTCTCGCTATAATTATTTTTTCCACTTCCTGCATCGGCCCAAGCATTGCCGAGAAGGCTAAGGGCCCAGATGGTTTGCGTGTGTTATTTTTTTTTTACTACCCGTTTCAATAAAACTGATTTGATTTGATAACACCGTGCTGGGCCCAGAAGGGAATTGAGTAAAGGGGACAAAAAAGACTATAGGTAGAATATGAATAAACAGTGAAATACAAAGCAAACCAGAGGGCAAAAAGAATAGGTTTCGTTTGTTGGGGTTTAACGTCCCAAAGCGACTGAGGCTATGAGAGACGCCGTAGTGAAGGGCTCATGAAATTTCGACCACCTGGGGTTCTTTAACATCCACTGACATCGCACAGCACACGGGCCTCTAGAATTTCGCCTTCAAGAAATTCAGTCGCCACGGCCGGGATCGAACCCCCGTCTTTCGGGTCAGCAGCCGAGCACCGCAACCACTGAGCCACCGCGGCGGGGCGCAAAAAGAATAAGTAAAAATATGGTATAGGGGAAACTAATTGGCAAAACGTTCATAGGCGTGAGATACTTAGTGTTGTAACATCAGAAGTAGCATGGATGCAGCACATATGGGAAATACAGATAGAAAAATAAAAACCAGTGGTGATAATACGTGTGAGAATATTTGTAAGATGCTCAAGAAACCAAAAGATAACGCAATGCAACGAAAAACAGCATTATAAGACCGAAGATCAAAGATTCAGGAAGTCGTGACAGCATTTGAGAAAATGATTGCCCAACTAATCTTGGAATGCTTGACGATTGCAGATGGACGCGAAAATGTCAGAAAGACCATTCCAAAGGGAGATGGCACGTGTAAGTGCGGATGACTTCAAAGCTAGAGGTTGGCTCTAAGTGAGAGAGGGAAGCTCCTTAATCGAAGAAGAGGGATTTCAGCCGGCTGTTAAATTCGCTCACTTACTACTCTGCTTGGAGAAGGGATTCGGGGAGATAAAGATGAAATGAGAGAGTTGTAGGTAATGGGATGACAAAGTTAAGTGCATAGGGAATACACTTGATGTATGCGATTTGTGCTCTACTGATTCTGCGAACGGCGTGAAACTGTTCAAGGCGCTTCGAGATGTAATGGAGGTAGCCCTGGTTACGTACCCTGCAGGAAAAAGACCTCTCCCATATCTCCAATTAAACGATCGTGTGCCTGCGGCAGCCACCTTATCCAAGAAAACTTCCTAATTTCTACAGCCCACCTGACTCTCCGTCGCCCGCTGCTACTCTTGCCTTGTCTTGGAATCTAGCCCGTTACCCGTAATGTCCATAGGTTATCTTGCGTTCGCATTACATGACGTGCTCAGGCCCATTTCTTCTTCTAGATTTCGCCTACAGGATATCATTAGCTCGCGTCTATTCCCTAACCCGTCCTGTTCACTTCCTATCTCTTAACATTATCCCTATCATTTTCCCTTGTATATCTCACTGGGCCGTCCCAAATTTACTTTAAAGCAAAATGGAAGGGTCCGTTTAATGATGGCGCTGTCATTCCTCTCCGTCAGGCCTTGGCAAAAAACCCTAGGAGTTTTGCTTCTACAGCGGTATACCATCCGGACAATTTAACTCGCCCGCAGCCGAAACCTGTAATCAATCCCGCTGCCGTCTTCGCACCTTTGCTGAGGTGTGGGAACGGTTACACATTTCCGACCACACGAATAGCATCCGGCGAACGCGAGAGATTCCAGCCCCACGCTCGGAACGCTCTCAATTCCAAGGCACGACCCACGGCCCCGAAACCACACCGGCAGAAACTCTCTCACTGTGGAACACGCGAATTTCTCACACATAGAGAGAAAGAGAGAGCATTCTATTGGGAGAGGGGGGGGGGGGGGGGGGACGTTTTCATTCATGCTTTCAAAACGGCAACTTTTTCTCCTCCTTTATACGCTACGCTACGATACCGCACACTACGGCGGCAAGCGACCGTGTTCTTTGCTCAACTAGCTGCCCTTTTTGTATGGACATTCAAGGAGGAGTATTCAGAAAAGAAACAAGCATGCTGTCGTACACATACACACATATACACACACCATTCTTTTATTTCACTTACTGCTTTTTCCGCCACCACACGCGTTCTCTTTTTTAATCCCAGCTTGAACCGCGCATGCGCACTTGAACTTCGAGTATTTACTTGTCGTCGAGCTTCTTTCGCCTTGCGAGCCGCCTTCTCTCCTGCTTCTTTTCCCTTTCATTCACGCTTTCGGCGCCGTTACAATCTTTAAAGGGCCACTACGTCCTCGTTATACGAACTTTCCTCTTTTCCTCCTCCCTCTCTACTCAGTGTACATAGCGCATGCTTTTTTTTTTCTCTCTTTTAAACATTTGGACTCCTCATGTTTCTCGATTTCCGTATACCTCGCACCACTGCCTGCCTCCCCCCCACCCCCTCCACCTTGGCGGTCGGAGTGGTTCCCAGACTCGAAGGAGTCCTCGCCCCACCAACGACTTCCGGCGGGCTCTTTAAGGGCGTAGGGTGGGAGGGGGTGGAAAGTTGGGGTGAGGGGGGGGGGGGGGATGCACACTACGCGCGGTGCTGTTCGCCAAAGGGATCGGATGGTAGGCAGCAGCCGCAATGTGTTTTTCAGGGAGGAACCGAAAGTAGGAGAGAAAAAAACGTGACAGGAAGTCGGAAGACCGGAAGTTCGGGATCACAATGTTGTCGCATTTCAGGTACGTCTCTCGGCGATGTGGAAGCAGCACCCGATTGGGGCCCTAAGGAAATGTGAAAGGGCGAATCAAAAGGCAAAAAGAAAGTTAGGCATTTCACTTCAGTCGATTTTATGCACACATTACGATTGCAGATTACGATTTCAGTTATGGAAGCATGCATAGGTGTCGAAGAAGTGCATTTGGGAAGTTCCTGGTTATGTAGCCATGCTCTCCATACCTGGAGCACAGTAGTAGGATAGAAATTAAACAGCAGGAGTTGGCAAAAGCAACAGATGGCCATCACGCTGTTGTACTACCACACTCACCAATCCCAGCGTTGAATAAAATCAACATTTTAATCCTTCGTGAATTAAAGAAATTGAGGCATCAAAATACTTGGGGTTATAATTTATCTTTGCTGTTAGCCTTCGTTCTGGTGTAAATGAAAGTTTTAACCACGGACTGCTTCCTAGTAGAGGAGGAGCTGTGTTTGGTAGCTGGAGGAGCTACGGGGCTACGACTATGGGCCATTACCTGCAGAAAAAAAGAAGTATACAGTACGAGTAGATGTCATAGAAGAGCCAACGCAGCTCTGTCCAGTTCCGACGGTACGGACCAAAAGGTCTTCATTACAAGAACCATGGCAGCAGCCTTTGCCAGCGGAGTTCCATAATATGGACCCCGGCCGTCAAGACCTCCGTAAACGGTCATTAAAGAATTATTACCACCGCCGTCACCATACGGGAAGTGCAGAAAACCACAAGAGACAAACCTTATTGCTGGGCATTACTTCGCTTGTGATGCCTAACCCTATGCAGTCCATTAATTCTTAATATTCTTTTTTTCCTTGCCGAATTGTCAGTCCCTTGCCTCTTCTCGGAATGCGATATCTCTTTTGTTTTTGTTTATTTGGGTAGTTAACTCCTCCGTCATGTTTTGGTTTCTTTTCCTCCCAAGAATTTCACTGTTCAACAATAACATCTCAATTCAGAATGCTGCATGGTAATGTGCAGCCTTTGTCAGAAATACGGAATACCAAGGGTTTCTTTCCAAGCCGTGTAGTGGGGTTCTCTAGCATCGCCGGGCCTGCTAAAGCTCTCGCAGGGATGAGAACGAGAGTTCGAGAAAACTGGATCGCTGACGATGCTAAACAATCCCCATTCGAATGTCAGCGGAGTGTCACGCCACCTGCGGCGTTCAGATAAACTGCTAAGCGCTCCCCAAAACACGAACGTAGGAGAGAAATAACAGCTGCAAGACGCTACCAACGTCTCATAGGCGGCGCCACCATCGGTTACCCCCGCGAAGCGGCCAAGGGGAATAGTCACGTTTCCCTGTGGAGTTGCATTACTACTGCGGTCAAAGAGTTAAAGAAGAGAAGAGGGGATAAGCGAACACTCTGCGGTACCAACGTGCTACTACCAGCAATGCTCGCAAAATGAAGCTCAAAAAAGTACCACTTACGCTTCAATAAACTTTGAAACTTACGTAAAGAATATATTTACACTTCTTATGTGCACCATCATGTAAGAAACCTTATCGGAACGCCTTCTCTATGCGTCAGTTTCGTGCCGACAACGGCCATCATGGATACGACTGGAATCATTGATATAATCATATGGTTGCTGCCGGACGAATACACCGTACACCAGGATTCCATTATAGTGGTAGGCTGTCAAGAAACTTAACCATAATGGCTGCTACCACGGCTAACAAGAATGTGGAGAGGGTGTCCGTCAGGGTGCTGTAGGATCTGTATCACGATCATCATCGGCCTGACTACGCCCACTGCAGGGCAAAGGCCTCTCCAATGTCTCTCCAGTTAACCCTGTCCTTTGCTAGCTGCGGCCACCACCCCCGCTAGCTTAATCTCATCCGCCCACCTAACTTTCTGCCGCCCCCTGCTACGGTTGCCTTCTCTTGGAATCCACTCCGTTACCCTTATTAAGGACATGCGGTTATGGACCAGCGGCGTTAATTGTGTGAAGAGCGTCTTCCTCACAGTCGAATATGTGTTCTCCAGCGATATCCTGAATTCTCTACATTCCCTACCGCTAACTCATTAAGGGGCCTCCGCTTCACTAATTTCTTTCTTTCCCTCTTCAAATCTAGGCTAATCCGAGACCTTAGCATTCTGTGTGGTCGCTACAACGCACCTTTCCGAAGACCTCCACATCCTGCATGATACCAGGGTGAGCTCTATGTGTATTATCAAAGAGCAATAATGATGATAGCGATTGCGGTGAGAATATGTAGCCGCATTCTTGAAATACCAAAAAAAAATAAAACTAGCCTGAAACCAATAAAACAAGCAAAAAATCCTGAAACCAAAAGCAAGCCCAAAGAACCCGAACGCAGAAACGGAAGCTCCAGCGACCCTGGTGAAAGCCCGCTGTTGAGGACGGAGGGGCCCAGCGAGTTGTGGA
This sequence comes from Amblyomma mixtum, assembly GCF_055824585.1. Lineage (NCBI taxonomy): Eukaryota > Metazoa > Arthropoda > Arachnida > Ixodida > Ixodidae > Amblyomma > Amblyomma mixtum. The sequence continues at coordinate 112,653,167 of NC_143020.1, read as the reverse complement.
CTGGGTCGTTCAGGGCAGCATGTCCCGGCTCCAAAGGAAGATGGCGAACTCCATTTAGGAGGAAATTGTACAGAAGGTTTATTCACATATTTACAAGCGTAAGAGAAGTGAGAGACCTGAGTGAGAGACTGAAGTGGGAGACTTTTGCTATTATGCGCTTGTGCTCTGCCTGTTGCGCTTTTTCGCGCAGTTTAAGACTACCTCCTTCTTGTGCATGTTCTTGGCACTCTGATTCCTCACTCTCCGCTTTTGTCGGAGTTCTGCATCCTTCATTCTTGACTGCGTCTCGTAGCATCTCAACTCTAAGCTGCAACCTTTTCAACTCTCGTTCCTGTTTCTCTATTTCCCACTTCCGTTGCTCTGCCGCTAGCCGTTGCTCTTCTACTCTTTTCCGCTTATCCTCTGCTTTCTGCAGCTCGGGTTTGAGTAGTTCCCACGTAAACCTGATTGTTTCCTCATCGGCAGTTTCTAAAAGCGATTTACAAATATCGGCTTTCTCCATCTCCTCCTGAACAACCGCACCCAACTCCTCGCACAGCGCTAGCAAATCTGCCTCCGGCCATGTCACGAGATCCATGCTTGCTGCTCCTAGCCCCGGCTTTGCTGTTCCACTGTTGTCGTGAGGTTCACACACATGCCTCATCGAACAACTTCCCTCGATTCCCAGCAGTTCAAAGTTATTACCCAAACATTTGAAGCCTGGCAAATCTCAAGCAAAGTCCGAGCACTCACCCAAAGAAGCAGCACCACGAAGCATGGTCGATCCCACCGCTGCCAACCAGTTGTCTGTCTTTCTTCCCACAGCAAAATCATAAACACAACTAAAAAGGAAGCTCTTCGTCCGAACAAATCGCTCTCCAGGACCCAGCATAAACTTTCACTCTCACTGAGTCGTAGCCGGTCCTCGCATGTTCGAAACAAACAAACAACTTTTTCAAAATGCTCACAAAAAAACGAAAAGGATAAGCAAAAGTTCTCTCTCCTTTGAGCTCAGGAATTAACTTTTCAGCCGCGCCCTCCGTGGTCGCGTCCGTCTAACCTTCCCTCGAGCTGCGGAAGCGTGACGAATGAAGCCACCCCTCGCGTCTCCGTCTCTGTCTCCGTGCTCCGTCGAGACACTGTGACAGCCTCGGCAGCGCGTGTAGTGCCGAACCCTACTACACAACAATGGTCTACCGTCGAGAAGATTGCTTGTCCCCCCTTCCCACTTTGAGCCCGCTGCACTGTTCCCCTTCTTACTTGTCTGTTGACACGGCAGACGCAAACGAGTGTTCCGCGCCCTTTTCAGCAGCTTGGCACCACAAACTTGCCGTGATAGCTTTCGACGTCGTTTTTTTCGCCTTGGGATAGTGCCGCTCATTTTCAGGGAATCGTGTGGTCGGATATTTCTGCAGCGAAAGTTGTTTTCTTTTACTTCTCTCCCCTTTCGAGAGCTGACCGCACTTGTCTTTAGACAACACGATTTTGCTTCTTTCGCACGTCGCGGCCTTTTTGTGGGCTTACTGCCACTTTCATCTTTGGATGACAACTTCCTGGCAATTTTGGGAGGGCTGTTCTCTAACCTATCCGCACGCGTCGCACGATCAGAATTTGCTTTCTGACACGCAATGCGGTTTTTTCCTTTAGGTTTTAAACCAACCCCATCTCTCTTTACGCTAGTGACAGATAGCACTGCAAGATGAGAGCCTTTCATTTCTTTCTGCTCCGGCAGTGGTGCGCTCTTTTCTCCTAGCTGCGAGCCTCCCGCGTGCCCCTCGGGATCAACAACCATTTCGTTAGGTTCCCCGCACTCACTAAGGGTACACTTCTCTCCGGGCTGTCGAGCTATCTCGCTGGCGTCGCAGCTACGCACTACCTCTACGCAATCGACCGCGGGACGTTTCACTGTCTCTGGGTTAGGCGACTCATTCCCCCGAGTATTGTCCTCTTTCGTTTCCGCGTCTTCACTGCCTTCGAGCTCGCCTGGCTCATCTCTGTCACACACCTTGCGGTGACACCGCTCTGCACTGTTTTGTGCACACTTTTTAAGGCTAGCCTCGATTTTACATTTAGAACCTGCAAATTCGGGCACCTCTACTTTTTCCTTCTCACGCCCGTGCCGCTTGGACGCCCAAACCAACTTCTCTCTCGTGGCGTCGCGCTTGTCCAACTCGGCCACGGTCTGGCATGCCTTTTCCTTAAGCTGTCGGGTCGGGTGTTCCCTTTTTTCAGCTTTACCTCTTAGCCGGTCGCCCGCTTGCACTGACCCCCGTTTCATGTCAACGCGGTGACCCGGCTCGGCAACGATTTCGCGTGCCTTTTTCTTACACTCTAGTGTCAGGTTCTCCCCTTTTCCTGCACCTTCTCCCTCTATCCGAGCGTCGCCCCGATCCAGCTCGGCAACGGTCTCTCTGGCCTCTTTGGAACGTTTCTCTGGAGTTGTCGCGTTTTCTTCGACCCTGACACCGCATCTGGCTTCCCGATGACACACGTCGGGAAGTAGTCTTTCCAGGCCCGTGTACTAGGACCTTAACACCGCACAATCCAAAACTGTGACTGCCCTACTGTCTCCACTTTCATTTCTTCGTCTGTGTTGTTATTACAAACGACGTGTGATTCTAGGAAGTGCCAAGAAATGAAGCTCGTGTCCGAAATTGGGACCAAAAAGACGAAACCTCAGAAAAAGTAAAACGACCCGGACACTTCTGGCCTCACTGCCACTCAAACGTGCGCACTCGTCTCGTCACTTGGCGTTTCAAACGTGACTTCCCCCGCTTGAGCAGAACTGGCGTCCAAGCGAGCAGACGATTTTCCCACGCCAGTGTTGACGTTCCCGCCCACTCGCCCGCGCCACCTCGCGGAAGTGTCACCCCTCGGAAAATTGTCCGTGCTCTATCTCGCCATAAAATCGTGCAGCACTGTAGCCTCATTAAAGCAACTCATTAGAGTCGTCCGTTAATCACAGTCCGAATTCATTGAGCTGTCTGCTCGTGTAGGATACTTTTGGCGATTGGTCGGAGCTATTGACGCAGCTACTGACGTTGCCAATCTCGATATATGGCCGCCGCGGTGGCTCAGTGGTTATGGCGCTGGGCTGCTGACCCTAAAGAAGAGGGTTGGATCCCGACCGCGGTGGTCTAATTCTGATAGAGGCGAAACTCTAGAGGCCCGTGTACTGTGCGATGTCAGTGCACGTTGAAGAATCCCGGGTGGTCGAAATTTCCGAGCCCTTCACTACGGCGTCCCTCATAGCCTGAGTTGCTTTGGGACGTTATATTTAAACCCCCATAAACCAATGCTACATGTAACGACCAATCATTGCAAGCTACAGTAAGGCTTCGTAGATTATTTCCACGCTATGTGAGCTACTTAATAGTGGTTGACACTGACGCAACCAGCATACCTAAGTTTCAACTCAAACGGACCGGCGTATATTCGTGCTTGAGCTTTAGATTTCATTCCCATTAAATGCCTTTTTCGCTCTTCCCCTGAAGCCTAAATGGACTCCAGTCTACGCAGTGCTGCACGCATTTAGCAGCAAGGAGTGTCGCGAAGCCTCGAGTAATGCGATACACGACTCGTGACGAGACGTTCAACGGCGCGTGAGAACGGACGCTGCTTTTCTGCTGTCCTCAGCAGGTCGCGCGCGCTAATGTAGATTTACGGCTACTTCCGACTGATACGCTTAACGCCAGCTGCCCCGTGGAGTTCGTGTCGAGACCGAGAATGTCTTCCGCTCCGAAGATGAGATCAGCCTCTCGCACACCGTGTTCTTCTGCCCTTAGCTCCGCTGTTATATTTGTTCACACATTATTGAAATCATTTTAGAGTGACAGACGTTTCCAGGCATCCTATGATCACCTTCTGCTGTGCAAAACGCTGCTATCCAGTCGACCAGGGGTCTGTCTGGGATTGATCGATCGTTGGATTGATTGATTGATTCATTCATTCATTGATTGATTCATTGATTGATTCATTGATTGATTCATTGATTGATTGATTAATTAATTAATTATTTGATTGATTAATTGATTGATTGATTGATTGATTGGTTGATTAATTGATTGATTGATTGATTGATTGATTGATTGATTGATTGATTGATTGATTGATTGATTGATTGATTGATTGATTGATTGATTGATTGATTGCACAACCTTTATTAACAACTTTCATTTCCATCATAAAATACGTTTATCCCCGCCCCCGGCACGCAGGCCTGGGAGACGGAGAGTTGCGCGTCCGCGGTCTTAGATGTCGTATTTCAAAGCACTACGATCTGATCAACGGAATTGGGTTTGTCCCACTAGTTAGCCGCCAACCTGTTACGTCATGCATCGACCGACCACTTTCTAACAGCTCAAATAATGCTTTTTTGTCTAAGTAACAAGGCTGGCTCTGCTACAGAGCGACAGAGTCGGCTATATATGAAGAACTCAAATCGTGAGTAAAGTGACCAGCTGAGTTCAAGTTGTGGCTTCTTTACCGGGGCGAACTGCATGTGTTGCTGGTGTGCCAACGACAGCAAAACACCTCAGTACAGGGGCGAAGTGAAAGGGGTAAACAGAGTAGGGAAGGTGACAGGACAGGAGAAGAGACAGTGCTCTAATTTGCTATAGGCAGTAGGGCACATGGAACAGTTTTGTGGTTTATGGGGGTTCAACGTCCCAAAGCGACTCAGCCTATGAGGGACGCCGTAGTGAAGGGCGCCGGTAATTTCGACCACCTGGGGTTCTTTAATGTGCACTGACATCGCACAGTACACAAGGGCCTCTAGAATTTCGCCTCCATCGAAATTCGGCCGCCGGCGGCCGGGATCGAACCCGCGTCATTCGGGTCAGCAGCCGAACGCCGTAACCACTGAGCCACCGCGGGGGGCTCAGCAGATTGAACTCCTAGGAGAGATCTTAACGCAAAAAGGAAAATAATGGTGAGCAAGCTATAGTTAGGCTTTTTGTTGCAATTCTGTGCGGTGTGTGTGCTAGGCTAACATTATCTAGTGAATGGGATAAGTGTTGGTATTAAATTCTCAGTTTTTAGCAATGTTTCCTAATTGTAAATCTGTAGGCCAACTCCAAGAGTGTGCGATGAGCGGCTAGTTGATATGACTTGATGAGCTCGTCCTGTTTGCCTCTCTCCTGTGTCTTGTCCCCTGCTCAGTTTTATGTTTTGTAGGCGAACGTCTCGTCCTCCGTTGGAAGAGCTGTACCAGAGGAGCACAGGTACCCGGATGTGGAAATTACGGGCTAGCTGATGAGCCCGTAAGGTTCATCGTGAAAGCACTTTCTGACAGCTGACAATGAGTTCATCTACGTTTAGCCAGTCAGAATTCGCTTTGAAACACCCTAGGGTCATGCGACCGCATAGAATACCACGCTGCGGAAAAAATGGATGGGTCTCAATATGCGTGTGTGTTCTAATAAACGATGATAGTTAGTTAGTTAGTTAGTTAGTTAGTTAGTTAGTTAGTTAGTTAGTTAGTTAGTTAGTTAGTTATATTGATTTTAATGGCGCAAAAGCAACTGAGGCTATGATGCGCCAAACACAAGGTTAGAGTTTGTTAAAGGTGAAGCTTTTTATACTTAGAGTTTGTTTAAAACGCAGGCTTCCTTGAGAAACCTAAAAAATACAAGAGATGTCAACCAGTGCTCGATCACCTAAAAGTAACATGGGGTGTAATGGAAGTCTTTCCCTATAAAATGTTGTAAAATATTTCTTTCTTAGTTCTTCTAGTTTGACGCATGAAATTAAAATGTGGTTCACCGTGAGTTCAGCCCCACACATGTCACAGAGAGGTTTGTTCTGTTTGGTTAGTAGAAAGCTGTGCGTGAGGTGGGTGTGTCCAATGCGGAGCCGACATAAAATGACTTCGGTAAAACGTTCTAGATGCCTACATGATTGCCAGTCCCCTAAAATTGGTTTCACAGAATGTAGTTTGTTGTTTACGTGTTCTTGCCATGCAGTCTGCCACTTATTTCTGAGTTTACTGGTGATAAACTTAAAACAATCCTTGTGCGGTATGTTCACTTGATTTATGTGGCCATTCCGGGCTTGTGCAGCGCATACATCTGCTTTCTCATTACCTACGATTCCAACATGGCTAGGAACCCAGCAGAATTTAATGTTATGTTTTTGTTTTGTGATTTTAACAATGTTATGTATGATGTTACCTATTATGGGTTCAGCAGCATTTCTGGAGTGCAGTGCTTTGAGCATACTCAGGGAATCGGTGTAAATGATGCTATTTTTGATGTTCTCTCTTACTATTTTTTCTACAGCTACAAAGATGGCATAACAATCAGCAGTAAAAACCGATGCGCATTCTGGTAGTCGCATTATCTGTTTATTTTTTCCTTTAATTACTGCACTTCCAACGTGACTTTCTGTTTTTGAGCCATCTGTATAAAATTCAATGTAGGTGTCATACTTTTCTTGTAGTGCAAAGAATTCCTGTAATATGTACTCATTTGGCGCTTGCTTTTTATCTAAATGTGTCATTGTGAGGTCACATACTGGAGGCAGGCTGTACCATGGTGGTAAATATTCATTCCTTTGTGCAATATTCGGTAAGCAGTCTAGTAGTGTTAGCTCTTCACATTTGTCTTCAAAGCGCAATAGTAATGGTCTGATAGAATGTGGTTTATTGATGAATAATCTTTTAGATGGGCACTTGGTGACAACTGGATGACAGAGATGTTTCGGAAGAGAACGGATTTTTAAGACGTATGTGCATGTTAGTGCGATTCTTCGGTCCTCAAGAGCGGGCTCATTAGTTTCAACGTATAGGCTGGCTACTGGTGATGTTCTGTATGCTCCAGATGATAGCCGCAAACCAAGATTATGAATGGGGTCTAATCTTTTCAAGTAGGATGCTCTTGCCGAACCATATACTATGCACCCGTAGTCCAGCTTGGAGCGCACCAGAGAGCGATATATTTGTAAAAGGCTTGCTCTATCGGACCCCCACCGCTTCCGTGAGAGCACTTTTAAAATATTGAGGACTTGAGAAGCTTTCTTTTTAAGGTTGTTAATGTGTGGTAGAAATGTGAGTTTCTTGTCGAAAGTTAGGCCTAAAAATTTGTGTTCTTGTTTAATTGGTAGCGCAGTGTGATTCAGGTATAGACTGGGATCGACCTGTAGGCCTCGTCGCAATGAGAAAAGAACAGCTACTGTTTTTTGAGGGGAAAATTTAAATCCATTTCTGTCTGCCCAAGAACCTAGTTTATTTAGTGTGATTTGTATTTGTCTCTCACAGGTTGATATACTGGAGGACGTGCATGCTATTTGTAGGTCACCTACATAAACTGAATACATTATGGACTTGGGTATTACTTTAGCTAAGGAATTCATTTTTACTATGAAGAGTGTCGTGCTTAGAATGCACCCCTGGGGTACGCCGTTCTCTTGGGTGAAAGTCATGGAGAGAGTTGCTCCTAGGCGGACTCGGAATGTGCGGTTAGCCAGGAAGTCGTTCAAGCAGTTGAACATCCTGCCGCGGATACCTAGCTCTGCTAGGTCCCGGAGGATGCCGAACTTCCACGTAGTATCGTAGGCCTTCTCCAAGTCGAAGAAGACCCCAATACAGTGCTGCTTGTGGATGAACGCCTCCCGGATGGTGTTTTCTAGGCGGACAAGATGATCTGTGGTGGAGCATGTTTTCTTAAACCCACATTGATGTTTATCTAGTAGTTGCCGAGATTCAAGTACGAAGGTTAGTCTAATGTTTATTACACTTTCGAAAGATTTAGCAATGCAGCTGGTGAGGGCTATTGGTCTATAACTGCTAGGACTTGTTGGTGGTTTTCCGGGTTTGAGAAAGGGTATTATGACTGCTTTTTTCCACTCGTCAGGTATATTTCCAGTTATCCATATTTTATTAAAGAATTTTAACAGTGCCTCTACAGCAGCCTCCGAGAGATGGGCAAGCATAGCGTAATGCACATTGTCCGGTCCTGGTGCTGTCTTTTTTCCAGAAGATAATACCTTATTTAATTCTTGGAGTGTGAGAGGCTGGTTGTAATCCTCATGTATACCTGCTCCGGATTGGAATTTTTGTTTTTCAGCTATTGCTTTGTGTTTCTGAAATGTGTTTGTGTAGTTGGATGAACTTGAGATATCAGCAAAATGCTCGCCTAATATGTTGGCCTGTTCTTCTAAAGATGTTTGTGTCCCGGGTGCTGTCAAGAGAGGAAGTGTGAAAGGGGTATGGTCACCAGTAAATTTACGAACTTTTTCCCACATTTTCTTTGATGTTATTGAACTATTTATTGAGGAGACATATTTCTGCCAAGAGGTTTTCTCTGCATTTCTTCGCACATAGCGCGCTCTGGCTTTTGCCTTCTTAAAGGTAAGTAAGTTCTCTGCAGTGGGATATCGACGCAGAGTGCTCCAGGCTTTCTTTTGTTGTTTTTTTGCTAATGTGCATTCTTTTGTCCACCACACTTTGTGTTTCTTTTGTGCGAGTCCTGTTGTTTGTGGTATAGCGAGTGTTGCGGCCGATATTATGCATTCAGTAAACTTCTCATTAATTTCATCTGTGCTTAGGTCGTCACAAAATTCCTTTTCCAGAGTGGCACTTTTTGTAAAAAGTGACCAGTCGGCGAGCTGAATTTTCCAGCGCCGTGGCCTTGTGGGGATGATTGGAGTCGACGATGAGAGCCTGATGATGGTAGGTAAGTGATCACTGCCCATGGGGTCATTTAAAACATCCCATTTAAAATCGTTAAAAAGTAATGGTGATGCGAAAGCTAAATCGAGAGAGCTCATTTTTGCTGAGCTTGGACAGCAATATGTGGCTTTTCCCGTATTTAAAAGACAGATATTATTCGAAAGTATAAAATCTTCGATTGTTTGGCCTCTAGAGTCACAGCGTTCGCTTCCCCAAAACGGAGAGTGAGCGTTAAAATCGCCAACTACCAGAAATGGCTCCGGCAGTTCATCGATCAGGCCTTCTAGATCTTGGCATGTTAATGTGATGTGTGGGGGAAGATATACAGAACATATTGTTATGGTTTTGTAGCTGATGACGCTAACTGCAATCGCCTCAAGTTTTGTTTTCAGTTTGATTTCTTGAGCCGGGACGCCGCTTTGGATGATGATTGCGACGCCTCCCGACAGTCTATTTGCATGTTCGCGATCACGCCTAAAAGTTGTATAATGCTTTAAGATATTTGAATGTTGTGGACCAAGATTGGTCTCCTGGAGACATAGGGCTAGAGGCATCACTGACCCTAGAATATGAGTTATATCACTGTAGTTCCTCAACATTCCTCTACAGTTCCACTGAACCACAAATGTCATGTTTGTTTTTTGGGTGGGAATGGAACGGAAGAAGTTTACTGTTCTGGGCCCGTTACCGGGGTTCTATCTTTTCTTCGCTCGTGAGAGCCGGTCCGCCGCTGCAAAGCGGGCGGAGTGTTAGTTGTATCCATCACCTCACCAGAGGTGCTGGAGGACCGCGAAGCCGCGGATGTTTTGGTGTCGGGCCTCCCCCGACGGGGGGAAGTCCTGCGGGATGCTGACCCGTAGGCCGGCACTCCCTGGCTTGGAGTTGGCAGAGCAGCCTTGGCTGTCTCTGCCTGGGGCGTTGATGGCACTGCCACTGGCGCGGTGGGAGTGGCCGCGGCAGATGCCGGAGTGCTGCGTGGTGCACCGCCCCTGCGCGCCACGTCAGCATAGTTTGGTTTGGCTGTGAAAGAGAATGTATTTGTCAGTGCAAAACGCCTTCTGGCTTCTTTGAATGAAATGTTTTCTTTGGTCTTAATGGTGATGATTTCCTTCTCCTTTTTCCAGGACGGACATGCCCTGGAGTACGCAGCGTGGTCGCCTTCGCAGTTAGCGCAGCGTAGAGCTGCGTCGCATTCCTCGGAATGATGGTCCTTTGACGCGCATTTCGCGCACGTTTTGCGGCCGCGGCAACTCTGTGATCCGTGGACAAAACGTTGAAAATTAAAGCACCTTCGGGGGTTAGGGATGTAGTGTCTTACATTTACTTTGAGGTATCCAACGTCGATGGTTTCTGGCAATGTGCATATGTTGAAAGTCAGGACCAGGTGTTTGGTATCTATATCTTTGTTGTCCTTGCGGATTTTGATTCGGTACACATCAATGACGTTTTTATCGGAAAGGCCTTCAAGCATTTCTTTCTCTGTGAGATGTAGAAAATCATTTTCTGAGATGACGCCACGGACAGTGTTGAGAGATCGGTGTGCTGTGATGGAGACAGGTGTCTCCCCCATACACACTATGTTTGCGAGTTTGGAAGTTTGAACATTATCTCGGAGTTCCAGCAATAGATCGCCGCTGGCCATTTTTGATACTTTGTAGCCGGGGCCCAAAGCCTCTGTTAAGCATTTCGATACGATGAAGGGGGATAGAATTCTGGCCTGTTTATCTTGCACTTCACTGTGGACGACATGGAATTTGGCGAATGTTGGTTTCTTTTTGGAAAAAAAGTACTCTGCTTCGTTCCGCACTCTTTTAAGAGAGCGATCAAGTTTGGAAAGGGGGGGAGCCATAAAAAATTGATGTTTTTCGGTCATGGTGCCAGCCACCCACCATGGAGCCCAACAAGGGGACGGGACAGGAACTTGAAAGAAAGTCCTGCCCACGCCAGCTGTACACCTTAACTATAACCTAATATGACTCAACTCAGGGTAGTTGGTCACACACGGTTAACCCTCGCCGCCAGGAAAAAGAGGAAAAAAACGAAGAAGAGAGGAGGATACAGGAAAGTTGTAAGAAAGGGAATAGGAAAGTGAAAGATAGAGGGGAGGACAGGAAAAGGCGACTGCCGATTTCCTCCAGTTGGGTCAGGCCGGAGGTGCCGTCTACAGGAAGCTGGGGCCAAAGTGGTGTGTTGCCTCCGCCGAGGGGCCTTAAGGGTCCAAACGCTCGGCATCGGCTCAACCACCAGGATCCCCTTTTCCCCGGACACGGCGATGCCACGCACGGCTAAGCGCGGATGCTCGGGTCCGTGGTGACGCATTGTTCACCATCATCCCCCTGCGGGGATGTCCCTGCGGATGCTCGGGTTAACCCCGTGGTGTCGCCACTCACCAACGTCTGCATGCTGCAGACGCCTCCCTGCGGGGAAAACGATGATAGAAGCGGAGCACGTGAATTTACGCGCACCCACAACGTAGCATTTTTAGGGGGACATTGATCCTACTGCCGACTGAACAGCTGAGCAGATTTTTTTAAAACTCACCGCCCCAGTTAGGGAAGCCCTGAAACATCACTAGTCAGCGCTGACTCTTCATTTGCTCTGATTTGATCCGCTTTGCATTTCATCTCTCTATTACAACGTTCTATGTAGAGGAACCTCCGAAGCACTTTAAAAGGTTCCATCGCTTGACCAGCAATTTAAGTGTATGTATTGCCGCTGCCTTTGTGAGAAACCTTCTCTTTAAAGAAAGGCTCTACATCGAAGCAACGGATATTAAGAAGGAAACGTAACTCATCATTTGAACTTACCAGAACGTTTTTACCTATACGTAAAATGTAAAGCAGGTCGACTTCCCAAGAGCCCTAAACCTTGAATATTCTCTGAACGATGGAACTGGAGTGTTTTGGATGCAGCCTGTGTCGAGAACCGGTAGATTTGTGAGCCACGATATTTACTGATACAAAACTTTTCAATGCGCCGAACGAGATACTCGTTTCCAAAACCTGCCGGGCAGTATACAGTGACTTCAGACGTAAAACGCAATCTGACCCTCTGGGCCATTCGTGCGATATATAATGCCGAGCGCCAGCTGATTTCAACAGATACATTTTTGAAGCTATAACCTGACAGATTACTGATGAACGGACATCCCTACATTAAAGACGTGCTTCCCATCCCGAGGGGCTATTTCAGTCCGTGCACTAAGGCTATCAAAAACCAATTAGTGACTTTTTGTTTTATTAAACAGCTAGCTTAATCAGTATCCATCATACACTTCTTGCTCTCGGTCGCCACTGAAGCAACCGATAGCAACGTGAAACTTCTCCCCTTTCTCACGGAAGAGCAAAATCCCTTTATCTTTATTGCCTGACATTTCTAAGAAATTTCGTCGAGCTAGTTGAAGCAGCCGGTGTAAAACAACTCAATATCCACTTTCGACATGTCGTTCGTATCATAAAGGTGTCTTTTATCTAATTTACATATCATGGGTCGCAGTAGACGATGCATGGGAACGCGACATTAGAGTGCTGAACTGTCAGGTGAACAGAAAAGACATAATACACAAATGCGCCGACACTCGATGAAGCGCAGCTTTTGCCACACGAACGGTCAGAGCAATTGGAGACGTGCTCGGGATTAATTGGAATCCAAGGCCATCGAATCGCGTTCAAGCGGAGTACTTTTAGACAACGCAGCGCGAAGTTGAGAGCTCGCAACGGAGACCGTTGTCGGTTTCACAAGCCCTCGAGGCTCGAAACGTGGCTCGAAATGCAATTTGAAGGATCGTTAACTTCAGGAGAAGATTACGCAATGCTATCGAAATGGGTTCTTTTTTCCGGTGTGCCGTACATGCGATGGAGCTGTTACCGAGATAAGCCTTCGGTTTCGAGCTCCATTTGTATGCACGTCGTAACAAACTGGATGCCGAAGCTTAAACCAAGGAAGGGTATCTTGGAGTTTGTAGTCAGACTCAAAGTCCCTATGCTGGTTAACGGACAAAATAGATGGTGGCGGCTGCCGAGGGAACGCTGACTTGAGTCGGGCACAACTCAAGAATGAAATGTCAAGTGTTCCTCGGAGGAGGCCCTCCAGGGAATGGCGTCGACTAATTTTCATAACACCGCGGTTGATTCGATTAGGCCGTGGTCGTCATCATAATCAGCCTGACTACAACCACTGACGGGCAAATGCCTCTCCCATGTCTGTCCAATTAACCTGGTCCTTTGCTAATTGCGGCCACCGTATCCCCGCAAACTTAACCCCACCCTTCCACCTAACTTTCTGCCGGCCCTTGCTACGCTTGCCTTCTCTTGGAACCTACTCCGTTATCCTTGAAGACCACCGGTCATCTTCCCTTCGCATTACATGCCCTGCCCAAGCCCATTTCTTCCTCTTGGTTTCGACCAGGATGTCATTAACCCGCGTTTGTTCCCTCCCCGAGTCTGCCCGTTTCCAGCCTCTTGACGTTACACCTATCATTTTTCGTTTCATAGCTCGCTGCACTGTCTTTAACTTAAGCTGAACCCTCTTTGTTAGCCTCCAGGTTTCAGCCCCATAGGTGAGTACCGGTAGGATACAGCTGTTGTATACTTTTCTCTTGAGGGATATTGGTAAACTGTCATTAATGATCTGAAATAACCTGCCATACGCGCTCCACCCCATTCTTATTCTTCTAGTTATTTCCCTCTCATGATCCGGATCAGCGGTCACTACTTGCCCTAAATAGACATACTCTCTTACTACTTCCAGCACCTCGCTATCAATTGCGAACTGCTGTTCTCTTGCTGGGCTGTTGAACATTACTCTGGTTTTCTGCATGTTAATTTTTAGTTGCTCTGCCTGTCTAACTCATTGATCATGCTTTGCAGTTCATGTCCTGAGTGGCTCAGCAAGGCAATGTCATCAGTGAATCGCAAATTGCTCAGGTATTCTCCATTAACTCTTATCCCCAAGCCTTCCCATTTCACGTCTCGGAATACCTCCTGTGAGCAGGCAGTGATTAGCACTGACGAGATCAAATCTCCCTGCCTGACACCCCTCCTTATCGGAATTTTACTGCTGACTTTATGAAGTGCTATGGTAGCGGTGCAGTAGTTATAGATATCTTTCGGCATTTTCACATAAGATTATTCCACACCCTGATTCCGCAATGCCTGCATGACAGCTGAGGTTTCCACTGAGTAAATTGCTTTCTCGTAATAAATGAAGGCTATGAAATGAAGGGGTTGGTAAATTCTGCGCATTTCTCTACCACCTGATTGACAGTGTGAATATGGTCCATTGTCGAGTATCCTTTACGAAAGCCTACGTGATCATTTGGTTGACTGAAGCCTAAGGTTGTCCTGACCCTATTAGCGATTGCCTTAGTAAACACCTTGTAGGCAACGGACAGTAAGCTGATCGGTCTGTAATTCTTCAAGTCCTTCACGTCTCCTTTCTTATGAATTAAGATAATGTTAGCGTTCTTCCAAGCTTCTGGTACTCTCGAGGTCACAAGGCATTGCGCATACAGGGTGGCTAGTTTTTCTAGCACAATCTCTATTCCGTCCTTCAACAAATCTGCTGTTACCTGTTCCTCATCAGCTGCTTTACCCCTTTGCGTTGCTCCTAAGGCTTTCTATACTTCCTCTTTCGTTACTGGCAGGATGTGCCATCGCTGTGCTCTACTGCCTCTCTCATTAAGCCGTGGTCGCTTCCGCACCATTGGCTGGAAGAGTTCCTTTGAGAGACATTTGCCGCCTCGTTCTTGGGTGGTATCCGACTCTAAACAGGGAGCATTGATTGATGCATACGCATACGCCTTGTTTACTTAAGCCTCCAACTTCTGACATCTCCGTGCAAAAGAAATCGCTGCGTTTTGCACCTTGCCAATAATATTCTCAGTTTTCATCTTTCTTATAGTTCTTGCCCATCAAAGTATGTGCTGCAGCTAAACGGAGTAATCACATCTTCAACTTTTATTCTGCGCAAACTTTTAGCTTCTCGGTGTAATTTCCTGCTTTTCTCGGAGTTATCTACTCACGCCATCACGAAGACAAAAGTAGCTGCGGCAATCAACACCTTAAGTCCTTGCTCTTGTTTATTTATTCCGTGGATACGAGACCAGGGTAGGCCTAAAAGTTTTGTAGTTGTCAAACACTTGAAGCAGTAAGTACGGCTGTTAAGCTGAAAGAAATTCGTCGAATAACGCTCAGTCAATACCCTGTACCCGCATAAGAAGAAATCTTGCATCAGAAACTGATTTACTAACAGATTTACTGATATAGTAAAACCAGAAAGGAGGAATTGTTCGGGGGAACTTCTTAACTAAGAATTTGATGCATGCAGATGAATTTCAGGAGGCAAATTGAAGATTCACGCTAACTGTTGGCAGTGCAACTTTCGGCTGATGACATCAGTTTGTATTATAGATTCCGAATGCGAGAATTTCTCTGTTCGGAAACTTCGCAATAATAACGCCAATTTTCACACTTTCCTTATTGCAAATCTTGACAACGCTAATTTCTCGTTAAAAAGGTGGTGTATAATTTTTGTACAATCTAACTGCAATTGTCTTAAATTGTGTTGTACTATATTACTATTATTACACCCTAATTTAAATACAATATTCTGAAACTGGGCTTACCTGAGAGAATTTTGACCCCCTTTTTTTCCCCCTTGCGCAACTGCGGTTCTGAAAAAAAAATTCTTTGCGATTCCTGTTGGACAGTAGAAGAAGCTTACATTTAAAATTAGCTCAGGACGATCCGCGCCTTTTAACCTTTCCTTTGAATGCTTCATAATCTTACAAAGTGCACGAATCAGTCGCTTAATGCCGAGTTCTACACCAGCAATAACTCAATTAACAAAATTTCGTCCTAAGGGTGAGGTTTTCGTTCAACTAAGGAGCATCAGCACGAAAAAATACTTTACCTTTAGTTGTTTTGAAAACAATTTGTTTAAAACTTGACTGTTTTATTCGTGGCACACCATCGTTCCGCTATAGGTGCAGAGCGCCATACTATGTTCTTCTCCCTCTCTCTCATTGTTTACACCTGTTTTTTTTTTTTGCTTTATTCTAATATGTTGTCACGGCTAGACAGTCGGGATGGCCAGGACACGTTTTACTGTGAAGCGCCAGGCAGCAGCGGACTCCCGAGGGCACCACACAGAAGAGACGACGAAGAAGAACTGCCCGCCACCATGACTAAGGATAGCCAGAATAGCGGGTAAGGCAGTTCGGCCGGGAGACGGCGCCACGAGAGTGCCCAGGAATGTGGCAATATGTATAGCTTTTCTTGACGTACACATTCAACCTCGCTCTATTAATTCGCAGTGCTATTTAGTTCTGCTTCTATTTTATTAACATAATGCGATCATACATGTATGTTCAGTATATACGTTGCCATAGCTACGAATGGCTGAATCAGTCGCTCACGTGAGACCACTTTTCTTCTGTTACCGGGTTCACCGAAATAGAGCTACATTCAGAGGCCCTTGGAGCTTGCCACATGCAAGGAATTCATCTCCAAATTTTTCCTTTTTAAGCCCAATTCCATTTATGGGCTTCACACTGTCATCAACCAACCAATAAGAAAGAGACTACGGTGGTCTTTCAGCAACAACTTCATATCCGTTTTTTTTTTGTTTTTTTCCCCCGATCAAGATAACCATTGCACCCTCAGCTGAAACCCTACCCCGCCACAGTGGCTCAGTGGTTACGGCGCTCGGCTGCTGACCCGAAAGACGCTGGTTCGATCCCGGCCGCGGCAGCCGAATTTCGATGAAGGCGAAATTCTAGAGGCCCGTGTGCTGTGCAATGTCGGTGCACGTTAAAGAACCCCAGGCTGTAGAAATTTCCGGAGCCCTTCACTACGGCGTCTCTCATAGCCTAAGTCGCTTCGGGACGTTAAACCCCAATAAACTAAACCGAAACCCTGGATAAAGAGATAGTAGCGAAAACAAATAAGGTGAACGAACCACAGGGAAGGTAAATAGTGGTGACGTTAACAATGAGGAATAAAGAAAGAAAAAAGTAATTACTCACAAAGATAAGAAGGAAAGATAACGAAAAATATAAAATACGCATACGAATGGAGCGACAAGCAAAGCGAAAGCGGGCAAAACTCCGGTCGCGTGCGGGTCTCTTTTTCCCACGCTTTGCCCCCCGTCCGGCCCCGGACAGGTGCCCGTCTCCCCCGCCCCTCTCGGCAACAACCGCGGAGACGTCGCCGGCTCCTTGGCTTTTCTTTCTTTTTTTTTTACTTCTATTTCCTGAATCTCTCTTCCTTCTACGGAGAATCCCTTGCCCTCCCTCAGATGGTGTGGGTGATTTTGCCCCGTTGCCCTAGTTCTGTGCAGTGTGCAAAACGCTGGACGAATGAAGAGGCACGTTCTGCCTGTTCTTCTGTACACAGTAGGGAAATTTCTCTATCTTGAATACCTTGCTATCGTGCCTTAATTTCTCACGGCATTTTATTATTTAGTGTAATTAGATATTCAAAGATAAAAGAAACGACTTTTATTCGGTTTCTTTGAAACGACATACACATGCGATTGAGTGCAAGAGTGCCCTTTTCCCTGATCGGATAAACTAAAGCGCTGATTTCCGTATCACTGCACGCTTCTCGGTCAGACGCTGTAAGAGTGTTATTGCTTCATCTCCGATGGATCGACGAGCAAGGTGGGAAGGAAGCGTAGAAAATGAGACAGACGAAACTAGGGATAACTATCTCTCTTTGAAAGAGCAATCTGGAAAAACATTAGCCTCTAATCGCGAATGGGCTGATCGTTGCTCATCGCAAGAATTTTTGCAAAACAAGAAGAGTAGTTTCAAGCGAAGTAGTTTTGAAAGAACGTCTACACCTCGGCGTAAATGGACAAAGTAATATGGCAATTTATTGATCGATTACCGCTCTATTTCCATGACTGGCCAGCGCTTATTCAGGAATAGAGTGCGTACGATTGTCGGATTGTGTTAATCCGAAGATTTCCGTTTCCATAGCAAGTTGTTTTGGTCAGCACGTAGTTCTTGAGCTGACCACTAGGTAGAGCCAGGTGGCGTAAATAGCATCAGCCACTCAGCCACTGCGACGGTGGCGCCATCTTCCGCCCCCCGCTGGCACCCCACCGTGGAGGGTACCACACCTCGCAGCGCCACACGCGGCCACAGCTGTTTCCCTTCCTCTCGGGTTCGTCGAAGAAAGAAGAGCGGAGGAAAGAAGAAAATAAAGAAGAGAACAGCAGCAACCCCTCCGCACCGACGTTTTCCTTCCTACCGTCTTCTTTTCTTTGCAGCTTTTGCGTTTACTTGCTTTTTTTTCTTGCATCGCCTTGCACTACTTTTTCCTCTCCTTTGCTTTGCAGTTGACAGATGCTCTTCCTGCGGGCTCTCCACGAATTTCGTCTTTCCCGGCTTAGAGGCTGCGTGGGATTCCCTGCCAAACGCCCACTGAAAAGGGGTCTAAATGCACCGCGCAGTACAAATACGTGCTACCGGCGTCAACATAAAACGCGAAAGGCATCATTTAATTAAACCTGAACAGCAAATATAAAATTTTAACTAAGGGAGATAGAGCAGCGTTGGCCTCAAAGTTCGATCTCCTGTGCTGTTCGGTACACATTGGCTTCCCTATACTGGCTACACACTTTCTCCTGGCTTTGTGTTTAGCTTGTCTGCGTGAAATTTGTAAAAAAAAAAATTCGCTGCGGCTTAGCTTGGTTAAGCCCGGTAATTGCGAAAGCAATATCTGTACGTACACCATGGTACAGCTGGTAGTGTAGCTGGTGGTGGTGCTTGGGGTTAGACTTGTGGTGATGCATCGGTTATATAATCCAAACCAATCCAATCTCATGCAGTCCAATCCAATCTATTCCAATCCACTCCACTGTAATCTAATGTAATGTAATATAATGTAATCTAATATAATGCAAGCTAATCCAATCCAATCTACTCGAATCCAATCCAATCCCCTCGAATCAAATTCACTCGAATGCAATCCAATCCACTCGAATCTAATCCACTCCTATCCAATCCACTCCTATCCAATCCACTCCTATCCAATTCAATCCAATCCCCTCCTATGCAATCCAATGTAATCTAATGTAATCTAATCCAATCCAGTCCAATACAATCTAATAGAATCTAATCCAATCTAATGCAATCAAGGTGAAATGAAGGTCAATGGTGGTCACCATCGCGGCACGATGGTGGTCACCGGCCGCGGCACGGCAACGGCGTGAAAGTGCAAGTAGTATTGCTTTCGCAATAAAAGAAGTATCCAACCCTACTCCGTGCAGATGAAATGCTTTAGACATGGTTGTCTTTGTCCAAGTAGCCTTCTCGCCACTGAAGCCAAAACATCATAATCAGGCTTTAAATTCGGCGCAGTGCCGTTTCTGCTGGAATGTCTGGATGCAACGTACCGTCTTTGCCAGAAGTAACCGAGCAAGGTTGGTTCCTTCCTTAGCCTCGTAGCGAAGCGCGTATACGGCAGCTCTCAATCTCTGTACAGTAAGGTGAACCCTTATCCTCCCGTTCTGACCCCTTTAGGACTCCAGGGGTGCCGTAAAGTCTCCGTTACACGGCTGCGAAGCAAAAACCTGTTGCTCGGTTACTTTTGGCAAAGGGAGCACATCCCAACGGACATTATAACATCTGCTGTTGCTTGGACACGAGTACCCCATCATCGATTCTTTATCAAATTTATCCATGCCGGAAACTTTTTACGATTTATTTTATTCATCCGTACTACGGTTGAGGGACACCTTCAATGCTTAAAAATATAATTGGAACGTACTTAAGTCGTTAGTCATATCCTTCAAAGGGCTAATGAGTGAAATCATTAAGAGCGGTCGAAGTTACACAGCAATAGAGAAGTGAAATGGTCAGGAACTGAGCTTATAGCCAAAGATATGAAAGCATACGAGTGAGGGGGTCCATAAAGAGCTCAGCTTAACAAATCAATGTAATGAGCTTTGTAAAGGAAGTACCCTCATAATTCACTTGCCGTGTGTGCTCTCACAAATGCACTTGTTCGGGGGGAACGAGGATCTGCAGCGCAGAGGTAGCAGTTGGCTTTGAATCTGATTTCAGCTTGGTTTGGCTTATTGGTGTTTAATGTCCCAAAGCAACTTAGGCTATGAGAGACGCCGTAGTGAAGTCCTGCGGAAATTTCGACCACCTGGGGTTCTTTAACGTGCACCGACATCACACAGTACACGGGCCTCTGGAATTTCGCCTCCATCGAAACTCGCCGCCGCGGCTGGGATCGAACCGTCGTCTTTCTGGTGAGCAGCTGAGCACCATAACCACTGAGCCACAGCGGCGGGAATCTAGTTTCATCTGTAGTTTTCCTGCTAAGTTCGAGTGAGAACAATGAGAAGGAGAGCTGAAATAGATGTATACATAATACCCAAGCTCAAGGTTGGCTTTAAATGGCACTTCGTCCCAACCGCCGAAGGTTTCCATGTGTCCGTGGTTGCGATTACCTATTCGATACGGCGTGCGCAATTCAAAGGCCGTGTTGTTTCGCAAGGGTCTCTGCCTCTCCCATAGAGTATAATAGGTCGGGAAAAAATCCAGGCCTTCACTCTCACAGGTCAGCTATAGCCTTGATTTCCAATTAGGGCGACCGATTAAATGTGTCCCAATAAGAGCGCGTATCGGGACCACAACGCGAAGAACGCGCATGCAGACGACCTATACACAAGCGGACGCCACAACTGGACGAAAGTAAAATGCTAGATAGACCGAAGACATGTACGAGAGCGCCGTCATTATATTTCTTAAACGACCGTGTAGCGTAGGGGACAGGTAGGCTTTCAAGAACTCAACAATTAAGAAAAGTCCTTAGACAATCCCGAACTCCGTCACCGTGTTATCTCGAACGGCGGCTCCCATGCCTTGGAAAGCAGGCGGTCGCAGACGAAGTAGCAGACGACAAGCTACGGCAGGACGGCCAACGACTACAGGTTTTTGCAGACGACTTGGCTCGAAGCGATATGTGCCATCTACGAAGCAAAATAGAAGCTGCTCCCTATAAATGCCGCAAGAAGTGATCAGCAGTGCTTCGTAGAAAAGATAAAGATATGAAGTAAAAGGAAAAATGCGCCCAGTGGCGTAAAGAAGACGAGATTGAAAAACAAAAACAAGCAGTTTAAGCACCCCTGGAAGCCCACAGTAGCCGATGGGCTGTCGCAATCAGCGTGTGAAAATGGTCGCCTTATATTTTTCTTGGTCGCGCACTTTTGTAGTACATCTAAGACTTCTTTGGTTTTTGTTATGTTGGCGTCCGCTCTTTCGAATGGTCCCGGAAAGTGACCGGCTCTGTAGCTCTGAGAAAGTTTCTCGAGAGCTTGTTTTCGGTTGAGGAGAAGATATTTATGGTAATTTTTCTCCGGGCTGTCCGTCCGTCAACCCCTGCTGCCTTCTGTGATTTGGATTTGTGTGTGTTTTGAATTAGTTTTATACATCGCTTTCGGTCAATTAAAAGGCCAGCGGGACCCCGATACATCCTCTTCCTGAATCGTTACGGCTTTTGTTATTTCTCTTAACGTCCGTTACAACTGCGTCCTGTCGGGTATGCTTTGTTTTTAATATGATCAATTGATGCTGGTTAGTTGTCAGGTGGCAACCTTAATCGCGTGCTATTCATTAAATCCGTTCGTATCATTTAATTTTTACTGTTCAAAAATTGTTTTGTTTTTATTGTTGTTATTGTTTATGAATTGACATCACCACCACACCCGATTACGCATGGCAGTATTGTCAGTTATACATATGTGTCCTTCACGGGTAAACTATAATGGAAAGTTATAAATAATTTGTAGAAGCAACAAATTTTTCACCGCATAGAGAAAGATAGGTGCATTGAAAGAGATGTCATGAAATAATATACACTGAAAACAAGAAAGCAGTTACGGAGAAAAAATGTAGAATCAAAGCAAACATGGGCAGAAATATTTGCCAAAATAGATGTTTCTTAGTAAAGAATATGCAATAAACGTGATAAAATTGTTCACTAGAAATCATTTCTCTCAGGTTCTTAATGACGTCCAAAACACGCCAGCATTTTATGCATCAAATTTGTTCAGTAGGCCCGGCAATGTGTTTACTGATATGCGTTCTTAGCCGTCACTTGTGTATGTAGAACGCTCTATATTTCCGGTTTCCAGCATCGTAAGCTTGTCAGAAAAAAAAAGAGGTATGCTTTAATAACCGTGACGCAGTGATTGCTTCCGACTTAAACTTTAATATGTGACGGAAAGTAACTAAGGCTACCACTAATTAAATTACATCTTTTGAGAGATATTGTTTATCTTGTCACGTTGTAGTGACGGCAGTCCAGCGGTCAGGAAGACACCAACCAGTCTTGGAAACGAAGCTCTTTATTTGGGCTGACTTGCGCCCACAAAAGAACTGAATCACTCGGTGGCGGCGTAAGCAACAAGCGTGCTCGTCAATCGTCGATCTACGAATGTCTGCTGCTCGCGGCATCGCTCAATTTAAAGCCGGCAAGGAAACTTCCAGATAACAAGTCAAGATTATCTACGGTAATCTGGAAAAACCTAGATGCAGCCTTTCATGGCTGCGAACAATCGAGATTAGTCTGGTCGCTTCTCGCGCCACGAACAAAAGTGATAACGACCCTTTCCTGCTGCCTTGAGCGTGAACGAACACACACTGCAATGATACGTGGCAATCTTATCTCTAGACCTAGCAAGCTCACAGAAGGAATTGATGTGAGAACAGACAATGATATTTTTTTTTCCCCCAATAAAACACCAAAATTATCTGCACGCGCCTACAGAACAAGAGAAATCTGACGTAGCTGTGCGAAAACCTGTCGTGTTTTAGCAAGTATACCATCAATAAAAACCCAGGTGACCAGATTCCGTACATATCAATCGAAATTTCTCAGGCATTTGTGACTCCACAACATGCACACCAAAAAATGTACATCCTTCAGAAATTTATAACAAATTACAGCCTCTTGGCACACATCAGGGAAAACAGCAAAAAGATTTCTGAATACAGTCGTGGCGCGAATTTAGCAACAGAATTAGCCCATGTTGGTTTCTTCAAAAAAATAAAAAAAGAAAGGCTGCCTGTGTGTCTACAGGGTGTATCTTTTTTCGGGTCCCTGAGTCCTGAAATGGTAATTGGCTTTCTTAGTACAGCACAAAAGTAAGCGCAATAAATATACACACTTCTGGCTGTATTGGGGCGCTCAATTTAGCATGCAGCTCAAGTGCTCTTGACGATGGCATTTAAGAGCCTGATAACAGGGGCTTTAATTTCGCGTGAATGACGTACGAATCGCCGCGTGGTTCATTTCTTCTTTCTTCGGCTTCATTATCGCTTGTAGAAACTAAAAGCGAGGGATTGAGCATGTATATTTCTCTACGCCGATGTTTTCTCTGCTGTCTGTGCAGCCTTCTTTTCGTTTGTTTGTTTGTTTTTCCTATTACTGTATGTAACGCTGTTCTCGAATTGCTCCGGCTCTCTAAGACTGCAGTGGGACATTTATCTCGGTGCATGCGCTATTGGTGCCGTTACGCAGTTTCATGGCTCTTCTTATCTGACAGGAGCCCCGAAGTGGTCCCGGATCCTGTCTTAGGACAGCAGAACGTTACATGGCCCCCAAGAAAGCAAAAAAAAAACAAAAACAAAAGGAAAGGAAAGAAGAAGCAGAAGCAACTTCCTAACGCTGTTTTTTTTGTTTTTCCTGAAATCCGTGAAATACAAACGTTAAAATCACTTTTTAAAAATGATGTAAACAGAGCACAGGTCGTTTACCGTTCATTTGAAGCTACGAGTTCGCGGGTGAAGAGTACTTTGAGCGATAGGAGCACCCGGATACACCTAATGCCGTTTTACACAGGTGGGCGAATCGTCCCGCGAATCGTTCCGCAATATACTTTCTCCGGCTTTAATAGACAAAATATGGCGATGTGGCCTTCTCCAGATCCGCTTTCAAGTCTGTGTCGTCTGCTTCCTGCTCCGAAGAAAGACGTAGCCGTTCAGGCAGACGACGGCTGTGAGATGGGAGTTTGAATGTAATTAACGGCTTTCGGTGTTCCGTCTTTCGTTCCCTCATTCAGTCGTTCTGCTTCAACATTAGAGGGCTTTAGAATGGCGTGAGCCGCGTGTCGCTACTATGATCCGCTTCCCCTAGATGTCATATGTGCATGCGCAATGCACAGCGTATGTGCAGCATGCATATATGCATATATGTGTGCACAGCATATGTTCATGCATACGTGCAATGCCCAGTAACGGACAGTGCATTGCGCCATGACAAAATTCAGTATTCTGCCATATTTTTCGCGCAGTTAAGGTACCTGTAATGGTACCTACAGGTCAGTAACAAGGGCATGGCAGGCGACTGCTCCGACAGTCAGTCGTGAAGCTTGCAGGATTTTGCATTGTTCTTCTTGTGGGTGTTCGGTAATTGTACATACTTCCACATTTTTGACTACATAGCTGTATTGTTCGAAGAGCATATCTTTTTTTCGTTTATAATCTCGAAGCCAAGATTTCTTCGCTTTTGGTAGCTTTGGCAAGAACTGTGGAGGAGAAACATTATAGGACCATAGACAATTTCAGTTTCATGCTTTCTGCTCTGCAATGATGCATAAGACATTAATTTACATGAATATTTACATAATTATTATCGCTGTTCTTCACATCAGAAGTGCGGTTCTCTCGGTTGTACTATGTTTTATGGCGCATAGGCAGCTTAGGCTATCAAGCACCAAAGAAACATCAGAAATTGGTCCGCGAATAACTAACTATATTTGCTTACTCGCTTATCTTGTACAACCGTGAGATGATAATATTTGCTGCAAATTTTTCAAACTATGCTACGATTATCTTATCAATGCTAATAATAAATTATTCAAATGTTCCATATTACTTACAAATCCGGCGCAAGTATTCGCGATGCCTTTGCTCTGGTACAGCTGCAACGAAAACAATTTTTACTTGAAGCCAGGAAATTTTATCTTCTTCTCTAAGTATTCGTTTGGTTTCCTGTTGTTCTTACAATTTCTGTGTCTACCCAAGTGAACTTTCTTTTTGGTCAGTAACAATAGCTCGATTGTATACACGAAGTGCCCCAGTTTTCTCATCTGTTCAGTTATGAATGTGGTCCAGTTCTGTGAAATGTCAATGCGGGAAGCTGCCTTGTCGGGCTCCTTATGGAATCATTTCTGGAGGTGCTATCATTCTTATAATCAAGAGAAGATAAAACCTAATTTTTAATCAAAGCCAAAATGCAATGTCCTAAATTACATATTGTATATAAATGTTAAATTTGGTCTATATTAACTGTTGTCCTTTCAAGATCCCAGCTGCCTTAGTCTCTTTGCCAAAGACTAACGACTGTCCCCAAGATCAGCCATAATTATAGACTTGTAAATAACGGCATGAGTCCACATATTAGAAAAATGGACTACAAATCTACAAGACTGCATTGACCGAACATGAAGATTTAAAGTGCACAGGTTTCATCTATATTCACAGCAGATGAAAAGATCCACTCGGCGTTATTGCGGTAATGCAATTCTCGAGCCTCATTCCTGTCAGCGCTTTTCTTTGCCTCACCGTTGGCTTGAAGCATTCGGCAAAAAGACACCAATAAAGAACAAAACACATACGGCAGTTCTATATACCACCCAGTGGCTTCATCGCATAGTTACAAGCCGCCGGACACACCACGAACTTCGGGCTGGGGTACATACGAAGGGCTCATAACAAGAAATTGGTACAATATTTAAGCGGATGACCTGTCAAATAAACGATGCACTCTCGCCGCGCGCCCCCTAAAGGCAGCACTCAAACTGGTTCTATTTTGTTTTTCAAGTTTTCTTTCTCAGGCGGAACAAATTCCTTTCGCAGACGGCTCGGCGACATAAGCATCACGAGACTGGCGCCCGCGTAGTCTTGTGACGCGTCAGAGCAAAGCAGACGACAGGGTGTCTCTGGAGTGCAGCCGGGACGCGCAGCTAGCAGACGACATCGCCGTGGCAGACGACAACCATGCGGTACGCGAGCTTTTGAAGAGTTCCGAAGATGTCCACCGTTTTCTTCCTTGTCCTGTTCTTCTTTTCTCCTTTATGATGACGTATAGCTTTCCACTTTCTCTCCGCCTCGAAATTCCACCGCCAGGACTGCAGGGCTACTTTTCTTGCGTTCGCTTTTATAGAGGCTTTCTTTTAGGCACGTGTAGACGACCTGAGGAACCATACTGTCCGGCAGGTAGTGCAGAGACATATGCGGCTCTTCGATTCCCATCGAGCGATGAGTGTGACTGGCTTGCGGCCGTTGCTTCCAGTGGGGAAGGGGAGCTTTCAGATGCAATCAGCGACACGAGGGGGATCCTCACGACGCTGTCCTCAACCGACGTCGACGACGGGAAAGAAAGCAACAAAAAAAAAGATCGTGCCGGCCAAATCGTGATAAATCCCGTCGCGAACCGTCCCGCAGACGCCCCGACTTGCGCGGTGGCTTCTGTCGTCTGCACTTTCACTCTCTCGGCCTCCCTGTCGTCTGCTACCGGAGTTTCGCACGCCACGTCTTAAGCCTCTCCCCTCTTCTTTCGTCCTTCCCGTTCTGGCGTTCCTTTTACGGGCTTCCTTCACCAAGCTTTCAGTTCGGGTGTAGCACTCCATTTGTTCTAGCCTTGGCCACCATCATTCTTGTGAACGTGTGCTTAGGGCCGGCCGCAGCCTTGCTCAACTGTTCGAGAGCCAGCGCTCTTTCAGAAACGAAATATGAGGCGTATTACCGACGGAGCGCACTAGGGATTCTTTTTTCGCCTTGTAGGATATATAGCGTAGCGTGTGAGGATCAGCTTAGAAGGCCTCTCCTAATGACGACCAATTACTTCAGTTCTGAAACTTCAGTTTTATCGCTTCAGCAGCGTTTCTGATGGTGGTCAGAGTCGGCCGTGTCCGTCTGCGCCTTCTGTCTCTTGCTATATCCATTCTTTTACGTTAGAAAAAGACCATCGGTCATACCTGTTCTCTGCGAGACATCCAGTATAACAATCCTTTAATTAACATGTTCTCCCCAGAGCCCCTAGTGCAAATAAAAAACACTGGTCACGTGATCAGACCTTCGACTGGGTTCCTACGGGGCATAGTTTCTTACCCGATGATGTGTCAAACTACACGTTGCTTCAGTTTTAAAGGAAACACTCACTTTACAAAGGAAAAATAATTACGTGGTCATTTTTGTACTCAAGTAGACAATGCCTCATGATTATTACATGCCATGGGAAAACTAGTGATAAAACAGGAAGAAGTTTCGCTTCACTTATTAGTGCCAACTAATCATTGGTTGTATGCTCACATGCTGCCCCCTTTCATACTGGTGTTAACTGTATGTCCTTCTTCTTGGTTTTTAGTATATACCTTTTTTCTATCTCGTGTTTGGGCCCATATTCCGCAGTTTATCTTTCCGATCCCCTCTCTCTATCTACTTGAACAGTGCAGCACACTACAGGAATTTTTTTTATGTTTACTGAATTATTTCGCTTGAAGACACTCCGGCGAGGGTAATATATGAGATGGGAGTTCGGTAACTAAAAGAAAAAACGAAGCATACTTAATAATTTACATTGCTGAAGTCACACATGCAGTAAAGAAAGAAAAAATAAGAAGTTGGCAACCCGTTAAGCAATATATTAAAATATTAATCTATGGCAGTTAACGATATAAGTGAAGTGTGAAATTGAACGTCAAAAGATATTAAACTATATATGAACTTGTCTTGCAGGTAAATCCTCGTTGTTGCGTCACATGAAGAGCGCAGTGAGTGCATTGGCAGAAAGCAACATCGGCTTTGTGTATAATAACACGTCTTCATTCACTGTTAAATGAGGCCCCCTAAATCTATCGTAATGTTTCTCTGCACAACTTCACTCCAAACGCACCTCCCAGGCCCCCGCGTCCAGGGTTGCTAGTCATGATTCTGGTTGATTCCCCACTTATGGCCTGACGTTGCTCACAGCTCGAGACCTGTATCTGGTTGGGGAACTACTCTGGCAACACTTAACATCTGCCCAGCAGATCGATTGGTGCGGCCGTACGGGGCAGGTGTATCGGCCTCCAAGTTCTCACGATTTGCTACAGCTACACGACGGCTGAAAATTATCGACGCAACAACGAACACAGCCACTTGCACCGGCCATTCGTCCTAGAACAGCTGATCAGCAAGATGAAAAACAAAAATAAACTAAATAAAGCGTCCCTAGTCTCGCCGTAGTGTAACGTGAATCAGAGGCACCACAAACGAATCAGCCGGCCGACAGGTTCGACCGAGCCGACTGAGAGCAGTCCAAATCCATTTCGCCGTGCCGGAATAAGCCCACATTCGGCGGAGCCGCAGTAGTAGCATATGGGTGTAAACAACGATCCGCAAAAGCGCTGCAGGTACAGAAGCTACCTAAAAAAAAGAAAAAAAAGGAAACACCGTCGACATGGGGAAGGGAAATGAGCCTTTCAAGTTCAAAAAGACCTCATCCCCGCTCGAACAGCCGTCGGTCTTTAAAGCCAAAGAAGCACACATAAAAATAAGGACGAGGGGAACTGGGCCCCTCCTTCAAGACGCCAGGCGGCGTCTCGGCGCTATACTCTCGAAGAAGCAAACAGCCAGCCGAAACGAAGCGAGCAGACGACAAGAGGGCGAAGCAGACGACGACAACGCATCTGCGCTGGAGGGGGGCGCCTCTAGAGGTATAGAACGACCAGGCAGGGTACGAAGCAAGGGGGAGGGGCTCTCCTGCTGGTAAATACGGAAAGCGACAGAAAGAAGGAATAAAAAATAGCATAACGGAAGCAAAAGAAAGGCAACAACCACAATGGCGGCTGCACCCCCGTAGCCTCTCCCGTTTTTCCCACCGTTCGCGTCGCACTTGCTCGCCAGGTGTCGTTCGCCGCCGGTGCAGTGCCAGTAAAGCCACGTGGAAAGGGGGAGTGGGAAGGGAGGGGAGATGGGTCGCCTCAAACGGGAAGTTCGATGGCTCAACTTGCGCCCTCCGAGATTCGGACGACAAGATGTGCGAAATGGAACAAGCTACATAAACACACAAGAGGGAGGCAAAGGAGAAGGAATAGGCCTGGGAACCCTGGTTACGGAGCACTGAGGCCCGCTTAGAACGCGTTGGTATGTGCCGTATGCATCGGTGTTTACTCTGCGTCCCCTGGAT
The DNA here is from genome assembly GCF_055824585.1 of Amblyomma mixtum. Taxonomy (NCBI): domain Eukaryota; kingdom Metazoa; phylum Arthropoda; class Arachnida; order Ixodida; family Ixodidae; genus Amblyomma; species Amblyomma mixtum. Next base: position 112,624,325 of record NC_143020.1, on the reverse strand, counting down.
CGGCCTAGGCCTCGGCGCGGTGTTTTCCTCATTCGCAGTTCTTGCAATAACTCCCTAGCGTTTCTATATAGGCTGCTTATGCTGAAAATTGAAAAGCGCTTGAGCTTCATCGAGTAGCAAGCTTTTTTTTTCATTTTCAGAGAAGAGAAAACTTTAAACACCCCTAAACTAGCATAACATAAAGAAGGGACTGAAATAAACCACCCATTTTATGTTTATATCTTTCGGGGCGTTTATCACAGCTTTAGATTAAAATCTACGGTCTTGATGACACTCTGCCTCTAGCAAGTTCATTGAACTTCTGAACTCAGAATATAAAGGCTATAGAAGCATGCAAACCGACAATCACTCTTTTTGTACCTTATGTTGGCACCTTGATGCCACAAATCACCTTGCACCTTGATGTCATTTTGGTGTCACAAACCCTTATCGTAATTCAGATGGCATTGCTTAATAATTTTCTCTATTTTCCACAACCTTCGCGTATAGACGAGGAAACTTCTTGACGCGACTGCAAACATCCTTCCGCGACAACCTGGCAATATTGCCTTCATTCAGTTCGCTTCGTATTCCCGAGCGATTTGCTCAGTCGCGACAGGAATGAGTCAACTGGTCTCACACTGAGCCCTCTAAATGTAGCATCGCTGAAACTCATTATTTCTAAGTAAAGAGTGGTGTTTTTCTTTTTGTCTCCTAATATATCACCCCTCTCCCCGTCGTCCATAATGCACTCAGTCTTTGATCGCAAAGTTATCTCTCATTATACTTAGGGAGCGCTGCAGTAATATCAACCAGCTCCATCTAAAGGAATATGGGTACTGGAGATTTTGTTTATGCATGTTGCTAGTGCTGATAAAAGCGCCATCTATGGCATCATATTTTCCCTCTCCAGGAGCCGTTAAGTTACTATGTGGTTTCAACCGTGTCTTGGGAACTTCTCGTGGTTTATGTTCACTGTCTGTACTGCCCAAGAAATGTGTACATGTATTGTAATTTTTGCTGCTTCATACCGGTTTTCTATTTCCGGATTTTTAAACTTTTTTACGATTGGCTTCTTCATTTAATGCTGTCTGTAATGAAGCCTTACACTGTACTAACAATTCGGGCCATTAATTTTTAATAGCAAAGGCAAAAAATAAACTAGCGCTTGACACCGACCTTGCGGGGACATTCGAAGCAAGGTCACCTTGTGAGAATACAAAGTCTTATTCGGAGTCAATTAGCGGAGCCTCTTTTTCAGCTGTTTCCAACATAGCATAAAGTACTTTGCGCAGATTAGAGGGCAAACTGCAGTCTCTAAGATACAGCTTCCGTCACTTCGAGGCGTCCTACCGGTGCTCGCGGTAAGACACAAGCAGATATCAAGACGCGGAAGAGAGTGCGTTGTCTTGAGGCACATCTTCAAGCGCTGCATGCACAAACACACACGAAAGCACCGCGCAGAAGCCGGCAGTCTGCAAACAAAAACATCAAGAAGAGTCCACAACACCACACGCAATGCTTGAAAGCTCACACACGCCGCACACGGAAAACAGGAATAAACTAAGGCTGCCTTCACCAACGCCTCTGCACCTGCCGCCCTTCGCCGTCTAATGTCCGACCAGGACATTCCCTCTACCGGGTCTTCCAGAGATCCCCTGGAGATCACAAGAACAACACAGTTGGGAAGTGAGGCAGAGACCTATAAAAGCTGCCCGGCCTTCGTTTTGCCCTGCATCAGTGAGAAGCGTGAGACAAACTCCTTGGCTCGGACCACTTTCCGAGAAACCCTCCAAAGAAACCTTCGAGAGCATCTGCTGCAAGACGCCGGTGGAACTACGGAGAGCTGAGGAGTGAGAGGCAAAAGGGGAGGGGGGGGGGGGGGGGGGGGGGATGGAGGGCGGTGGTGTAGGAGGGGGCGGTTTGCAGGAGCCGAGTTGCACTTGCCTACGCACATGTCGAAACCAGTTTGCCCCTCTCAACCACCGGTTGCCGCTGGCTTCTGGAAGATGAGCAGACGAAACAAGAACAAGGGGGACACCCGGAGAAGTTAAGAAAGACAATGTGCTCCTCCTGGACCATTGTAGCACGCTCTCTCATTTAGCTGCGACTGCCTTTTTCTGCTCTCTCTCTCTCTTTCTCCCTCAGTTTGGGCCTTTATCGGAGCAGTGCTAAAAGAGTGACCATTCGATTCTGCATCTTGGTTTACTACGCGCGTCAACACAACGCTACTGACGATGAAACCGACGAAAAAACAAGTACTCAGAGCCAAAATCCGTTCAGAAAGAGAGTTTCTTCAAGTCGCTTAACACAGTATGGACGCAAGACTTTGGTGCCTCAGAAGACGAAGAGATGGTAGTTCGTCGTCGAAGACAGCGAGTGATGACCAGAAGACGGACAGGAAGTTAATACAAAACGAAGGAAAGAAAGGGAAACTGCGCGGCTAGAAAGTTCGAGGAACAGGCAAGGAAGCAGGCTCGGTGGCGGAGGGGTTGCCGGGAGTTTCGGTTTTAAAGACGGTGTGTTGCTGAGGGGGACCCTGTGGGCAGCCTGGGGGTGCAACCGCTGCTGGCCAAAACAACAGCACCAGCAGAAGCGACGGCTCCGGGCTATGAGGGAGTGAGGGAGGTCAGTGTAGCAGGTGGCAAACTTCGGCGCAGACGAGAAGGTCACCGAGTGTGTTTTCGCCCTCCTCCACCGTCGAGGACGATGCAGTGTGGGGTGTGCGGCGCGTGAGAACCTCCCTATCTAGGGTCGGGTGCATCTCTCCGCGTCTTTCGGTCGTCTTCTTCATTTGTAAATTTTCTTTTTCTGCTCGCCTGTCTTCTAGCGTGGCGCGTGGATTGGGACTCTGTTTTCGGTCCGCTCGCCTCCTGTTTTGTCTCTGTTTTCGGCGCAGTCAAGATTAGAAACAGAAAAGGACAAGGTCAGGGGAGTAGGAAGTCCGCGTTGACTGTGAGGGATCTATGTATTTGTATATTTGCACAGGAAATAAAAATATTATTCTCATTATTACAGGGACATATACGATGCTTTCCCTGGGCTAAACGGTGTCTCAGTCGTAGTACGTCGTAGCCAGGAACTGCCCCTCTTAATAGAGAATGAGGACACTTACAATTTTCCTCCTTAACGAAATTCGATTGCTTGCATTTTTATAGATCTGTTAATGTTCCTTCAGCAGTAATAAAAAATATTAAGCTTGAAACTTGAGATATGAAGTTGAAAATGAGGTTGCTGTTTAAAACTTGAAATTGAAAATGAATATTTCTAACTTGAAATGTGAATATCGAAAGTGAACATTTTAAAATTCGTTCTGAACCTGTTTCATTGCAATGCGTTACACGACTTGCGGTAAATTATGCGTGTGTCTTATCCCTCCGAGTACCTCCGAACACCGGACTTTACGCTAGAATCGGCACTATTGTACGCGAGATTTAACGCCTTCAAGCTCTGCTTGGGATGTGAGAGACGCCGTGGTGGGGGAATTCGGACAACTGGGATTCTTTTACGTGCCGTCATAGAGGAAAACATTAAAACCGGATACAACTCAAGAATAAAGTGGCAAATACCCCTCAAGGGAAGCCCTTCATGCCAATGGCGTCGACAGATTTCCAAGAAATAGCGGTTAAGCACTGGTTACTCCTTCGTCCCGCTAGAGTGACATGAGGTTAATCTAGCTTGACAAGGAATTAACTACGGATTAACAGCGACGTCATAAGAATCGGTCGAAGCCATTCGCTGGAGGGAATCCTTTGATGGAATTTTTTCGCTTCGTTCTTGACACACCAGGCAATTCACGACAAAAGCCTTTTTGAGCAGGAAACCTTTCAGAGAACGTTTTTTTTTTTTCATACAAAGTAAGATTTCACTATTACAATCAATATAACCAGAGATCACACGACGGCAGTCTTGAATTTTTTTTTTTTCGATGAACGTTTTTGGTACCGTCAAAAGCGTTCCCCATTGGTTTTTTTTTTTTTATGCGAAGCATATTAACGTAGGTTTCGGGCCTTCGCGCGACGCCCGGCAGTGGCCACCATTGACCTTGAAGTGAGATCGCATGATGTGACGTCACGTGATGACGTCACACCGGCTGCAGATGGGGCCTCATATCGCGCCGTCGGACGTCGCCCGGCAGAGGCCTCCACGCTTCGGTTCGCGCCGTCGCGAGCGACGCGGCGGCGGCGCCACCATCGCTGCATCACGTGATATGTGACGTCACGCCAGGGATGAAGCAGCGCGCGCCCGCCGTCGCGTCAGTCTCTGTGCCCGCAACCGCACCAGCGTCTTTGCGCCGGGCGTGTATGCGGTCAAGATGCCTCCAAACGCTAAGGACGTTAATAATAAGAATGCAAAACGAAGGCTGCTTCGCATCCACTGGGGCTTAACCTTGATAAGCCTCCAACTTTTTGCAGTCTTAATTGCTCGATGCGAGCAATGAAAGAACTTTCTTTTAAAGATTTCGCTGCATATCACAAGAATGGACTATTACCTTCAATATTTCCGTAAAAGTGTATTAGAATTGTCCAATTTTTAATATTTTGTCCGGAATTGCTGGGCATGTGTATTCGAACGTAGGACGTTTATGTAATTCGCCTCCTAGGTAAATGCGGTTACCATCGCCAGGATTTGATCCCAGGTCTTGTACGCAGCCACTGGAAGCCATATATCTACTGAGCCATTGCAGAGATTGAGTCCCAAACACGGCATTATAATTTCGTTGAAAAAGGCCCACACTTTGTTTTTTATCACCCACATGTAAATACGAACAAAAATACACACGCGATAATGAGTTGCCGCTTATTTCATGAAGCTGAAATTTATTGTCCGCCACAGACAATGATGGGAATTGGCCTGGATGTGAATTTCAACAAACTTGTTTTCGTATCATCTTTCAAGAACCGAGCTCGTACTCAACGTATCTACTCACACACGGCCTTGCCTGCTGAGAAGATCGCGTCCGACATGTTCGAATATATCTCTCTTTCTCCTCCTCACTATTCTCAGACGCTGTCCACAAGCCTAACAATTGGCGGTATATCCCGATACGGTGCCTCTACGCAGCATGATATGAGTCTGATATGTCACAACGCATACTATTGCGACCTTCATTAAGCGAATTAATGAGGCGTTATTTTAAACAACTAAACCTAAAAAAGTATGCATGCTGGTCACGTAAACGAACCCGCAACTTATTCAAAGATCTGACGAGGTTTTTTTTTTTTTTTACCTCTGCAGTCATTAGTCCCATTCTCCGTTTTTATTATGCACCTTATCGTCTTGTAAGGTATCTTTCTTATTTTTTTCCTCGTTACTGAGAACTACGTACGCTTCCGAATAGTATTTATCAGCTTTTAGTTCGAAAGGTTCGACGTGTCGATCCTTCCTGTATCTTGAATGCAAACTTTTAAAAGCCCACTCTGCTTTTTATTACCGGTGTATCAACCATCAACGAGCAAGTCTTGTTTTGGGGGTTATTAATTCTTCGTTAGCGAATACTACAGACACTTTGGCGCCATATTTATCAGCTTTATCAGCCTAACCTCAGCACCGCTTACCCCCCGCACAAGCTTTCCCTGGTTCAATTTTTGAATGCTTTTTTACATCGAAGCTCGCAGCATTGTTCAAATTGAAGCCTGTATCCGTTGACAGGGGCTCAGTTGATTAAACAGGTATCGACACGTGAGAACGATGCGTGATATGCCAGGACGGTCGACCCCGTCCGGTCACGAGAGTCACTGATACGACGCAGCCGAAGCACTTGCCACTGTTCTTAGGGTGAGAACAGCTTTACAAGCTCGTTTCCTGATTCTCCGGTGGCAGGTCTGTGGCAAATTTAGCGGCAGGCTTAGTACACGCGGTTACCTTTGCGTGAGTAGTTCAGCTTAGGTCTCAAAAAAAAAAAACACGCTGGAGCGCCGAACTTGATATCAATTGCTTTCTGGCAGTTATCAGGGGAAGTCCTAACACCACGGTTGTACGCATTCGTTACAGGTTTCAAGCGGTCATCCTCCGATTGTGACACAACGCCTGCATATCTACGGAGACGATGCTCGAAGTAAACATGGATACCATGTAGCCCGTGCGCCCCTGTAGTACGCAGTCGTTGGCCGGTGAGCCCAGTGCCATAAAAGTAGCCTTTATGCAAATGGCCGACGACACTGATTCCACGCAGCGGAAGTGCATGTACGATAACGGTCTTCAGTTTTATTCCTTTTTTTCGGTCTTCATTGAGGTGTGCTGGGAACCGCTGTAAAGGTAAAATCTACATCTGCTCTGCCACTACCCAGTATCCGACACTTGACAGCAACATCTCTCTAGCTGTAGAATCCGCAGTGCCACCACCCTGTGTTTCACGGACGCAGGGACTCTTCGTAGCGCTCCGCTCTGCTTCATTCATTTGCCAGAGTTGTTCCCATACATAGTTGTTCCCACTTCCACTTCAGGACTTCGGGCAGTTTTTTTATAATTGTTTTTCTTTGGTTTTAGTGATCACTCGAGAAGTGTGTAAGCGGCGTGCACAATCGCTATTTGTCTTCGCTGCCGTGACCCCTAAGCAGTCACATTCGATCATCTAGGCACCCGCCGCTGTCGCTCAGTGGTTAGGGCCCTGTCCTTTGTCAGCTGCGGCCACCTTAGTCTTCCCTCTCTTAATTCATTTCCGTATCTACCATTTTCCTTTATATAGCTCACTGCGTTGTCCTGAGTTTAAGAATAACGGCCTACGGGGCGAGTTGGTGCATTGTGAAATGAACGGCGGCGCAACGACAACGGAACAAGTGCTGACTATTTTTTATTGATTTAAGTTGAACTCTCTTGGTTACCCTCCACGTTGCTGCCCTATAGGTGAGTACTGGTAAAATACGGCTGTTATGTACTTTTCTCTTGAGGGAAACCTGTAAACTTACATTCATGAGCTCACAGTACCTGCGAAATGCGCTACATTCAAATTTTATTCTATAGAAATTTCGCTCTCATGATCTGGATCAGCGGCCACTACCTGAAACCGGAATAGGTAAGAGAAGAAATTCGATTATAAATTATTTAGCGGTCGTAGGCAAATAGCAAGTGATGATTCATGCATCCTTACAGGAATCACGAATCCTTATAAAGAAGAAAACACACAACCGAAAATTTTGTTTCTATACTCCTATAAATACATTTCATGACCAAAGTCAGTGCCGGGCGTCGGAGGTATTACAAGAGATGCCCAAGACACAGACGTAGCTTCAGGAAACGACGTCTCTTTCTCCCTGGGTCCCCACAAGCTAACTGCACATTTTTTTTTTTTACATTCTTAGTCCTTACACAATCATTACAGCTTCATAGGTATGTCTTTCTCAGTTAGCTTCATGTTTTGGTAGAGAGCTTCTAAAGTTAATTTACAACTTGCAATCATAAAGCGGTGTGCAGAGTTCCTCCTGTGCACAGTGTTACAGGCAGCGCTACAGCGGACCAATTTCCAGCATTCTTTGAAGGCTATTTAAAAGGACGAAACAGCGCGACGAAACACGGACACACGAAGACACGAGCGCTCGTGTGTGTGTCGTTTCTTCGTGTGTCCGTGTTTCGTCGCGCTGTTTCGTCCTTTTAAGTGCATTACCAACTAGCCCGGAACCTTGCTCCTTTGAAGGATAACATCGCCTGTTGTAGACACTATACAGTACAAGGTATGCTCGCTACAAATGGTATTCTTGCTGCTACTACCACTGCTACCACTAATGCTGCGACTGTTGTAGCTACTACCACTACCACTCCCACTACAACTCTTACTAATAGTAATAATATTATAATAATACCACCATCAAATACTACTACTACTACTACTACTACTACTACTACTACTACTACTACTACTACTACGACTACTACTACTACGACTACTACTACTACTACTACTACTACAACTCTTCTACTACAACTGCTGCTGTAGCTGCTGGCACTTCATATAAGTTGTTCAAAACATGGGCACAATAATCCCTAACAGAGTCGGCTGCCGATACTTGCCTTCTAATTCTTATAATGGAAAGATTGCATTAGAAATACAAAACGTACACACTGGACAGGGCACCGGGCGCACTTATTCAAAAGAGAATACTTTTCAGTTCCGCACACCTCCGATAGATGGCGCCACCAGCATACACACTCCGGCGCTCCTCGCGGAGCTCGCTCCCCAGAGGCAACGTCCTTTTCATCGCCGTCGCCGCCGCTGACCGAAAACTGGCCGCTCCGCTGGCGCTTCGTGCGAAAACTCGGGGAAGAGGGCCAAGAGCGGGCGGGCGGGTGGCGGCGACAGCTTAGCGAAGAAAGCAAGCTGCTGCAGCTATGGGAGAGAGGGTGTGCTGCGGCCGCTACCGGTGTTGGGAGCAGGGCTGCTGCGGCGAACGGCAGTAGTGGGAGTAGCAGCCGTTTGTTGCCGCTGTCCGGCACCAGGTGGCCGCCGCCGCTGCTTTGCCGCGTGGTGGCCCCTGGCCGCGTCGTCCTTGAAAACATTGCCCCCACTTCCCCCCTCCCGTTTCCTCAGAGGGGGTACGCCCCTGGCAGAACCCGCGTTTGTGTGCAGCGTACTACTACTACTACACGGAGCCAGAAAGGAGTCGTTCGTCCGCCGTAGTGGGTGTGGGAAATCTTTGAAGAAAGCACGGGTGCTGCCGGACCAGGAGCCAAGGGTTTTCCTCCCTGCCTGGCTCACTCCTTCTCCCCCACACCCTTTCTTCCTGGCGTAAAATTTCGTTTCTTTGCTTTCGTTCTCCGTGCTTGCTTCGCGTTTTGCTCTACTTTGCTGCGAGACAGTTGGTTTCAGGTTCTCTCTCCGCTCTTCGTTTGTGGGTAACTTCGAGACTTCCTCGCTAGGATCTGCGGTTTTGAGCTTGTTCGGTTGGCGCTTGAGTTTCCTTCAAAATCCCTCCTCCCCTCCTGTTTGCTTGTCTATTTGTGCTGGATTTCTTCTGGTTCAGGGTCGGGATATCGTGGTCGCGAGCCATATGCCAACTGTTCTGCTACCTCTTCCGGTGGGGTCCTTTTGGCGTCGCAGGTTCCATGGGTGGGGGTGTCCGTTCACATGCAATTTCTCGTCCGCTTCACCGCTGCTTTCGTGAAGGCGTTTATAGAGTGCATGGTTCGAGAGACGTATACCAATAACACAGTATCCACACAAGTACAGCAGGTGTGAATCAACAAAATTGCAAGACAGGTCGAATTAAGTATTCCAGAAAAAAAAAATGTGGCTCGGTTTAACAGTGCTAAACACGAAATATTGTGCGACAGCACAGTAGTTATAGCAGTAGTAGCAGTAGTGGTATAGTAAGGCAGTGTCTACCGGAACGTTGACTGTCAGTCTCTTTATTGCGATCTTTCCGTGGCTCGAGTACAGCAGTCGACGTATCTGCGTAAAGGGGGGGAGGGGGGGAGCGAGCATAGCATGAGTTCTGCCATGTCATTTAGCGGAGGCAAATCGGGAGCCATCGGCGGATACTTGTAGCCATCGCTCACGCAATGCAGTGGTATCTTGTTTACGTAGCGAAGCTTTAAACGTTCTGCATACATTCATATTGGCTGCGTCTATCTCGGGGAAAGTAAGCAGCGGTGTCGGATGCATGGCTTCGCTATCCGTGTCCAGATCTTACAGTGCCACAATCGATAACATACGTGGTACGGGTAGCCGAACAAATTTTACACAAACTCTCGCTGAAACTTGGCGGTAGCAGGCGCGGCAATGGCCAACCGCATTTCAGAGTTTGCCTGGCGTTCGTTCCACGGTGAGACGTTGGTGGTACTGCTCATGCAGTATAAGTCTTGCCTTGCCCGCTTTCGATTTCGCTGTTCCTTAATTAAGGCGAACGGCTCACTGTTACAATGCTTCGGCCGCTAGGTCGGACTGATATTTCCATCGCTTATTCGTAAGTTATTCGTTGCGTTTAGCCACGTCCCCCCTCCCCCCCCCTTTAAAAGATGATCTGTAGACAGTCTATAGACAGTTTATAGACTTCTTATAGACTCTATTACCTTCCTACATATATTTCTTTTTGTCTATTCATAGTCTATAGACCATCTATAGACAAAAGTCAACTAAAAGTGCATGGCCATAAATTTATAGACTGTCTACAGGTTGTATGTAGCATTTTTATTGTCTATAGGCTGTTCTCTAGAATTTCTCTATAAAGAGACTATAGACTTTATAGACAGAAGTCTAAAGAGAGTCTATAGACTGTACCTGTAGACTGACGTCGACGCCGTCTTCTTTCTCGCTGTTCATCAATGCGGCGTAGTCGGCGCAATTCCCCCTTCGATGTGTTAGAAGGACTCGGCTCGCTTTCCATCATGGCGTGCTTTGCTTTGCTTGATTTCGTTTATTCTCACCGCAGGTGGAAGATGATGACGGCCTCGTGCAATGCTCAGCGTGAGAGGGTTCAAGCTTCACACAAACTCGATGAGTCGCTTGGACCTCGTGAATGTAGTGCTTTCGCAGTAAAAGGAACGGAAGGAACCATAAGACAAAAACGCGGGAAGGAATTGACTTCTTAACAGTAGTAATTGTTATGCTAATGTAGGGTCCCTGTACTGGATGCAGGGTGATCTTGGGTAGCCTCACGTGGTCTGCATAATGACGACAGCGACGGAACTGCCGCCCAACCGTCGAGGTTGCAGAACATTTTGTGTCGCTTGCGCATGGCTTTGCGACAGTGGAGGAGTCTACAGTGGAGGAGCCTGCTTAATTAAGCAACTGCGCTAAGTGCGTGACGGCAGTTATATAGGACAGTTTTTTCATAACTTATTTAAAAATTGTCAAAGCCTTTGTTTGCGAAGCAAGTGTTTCCACAGCTCTCTAAATCAACCACCCTACAGCACTCATCCGAACCGCATATCTCACCGCACTGCTCATCGGTTTCAGACTGCCCGCCTTGTGTCCCGTACTGCAAATTTTTCACAATCACGTTGAGGACTGGAATGCCCTCCCCACCGATATCGCTGCCATCACGTCCCCATCTGTGTTTCCAGAGGCTGTCAGCACTTATATTTCAAGGGAATGACTTGTACTCGTTGATGAATATATTAACCCACCCCTTAAGCAACACCCCCGAAAGGAGTGTTTAGAGTGAATAAAGTGAAGTGAAGTGAAGTGAAGGCGGTCGCAATCGTGCAAATCTGTCAGGAACGTTAGGCCATAGCTCGCTCCTCAAGAAACCCTTTCGGTCTGATCAACGTAACTAGCGCGAAGCTTGGCGGTTCCTCCACGTTTTTCGAACCGGCGCAAGCACCAAGCTTGGCCCTGTAAGCCATCTCCGTCACTCCATCAAAAGCAGAGTCGAGTCTCCTCTTTTGGAACCGAAAAGCCACCTTATATACCAGTAGCACGCCAGCGCCCACAAGGTTCTCTGCTCGCTAGCAGCGCATTCATTCCACGGAGCCGTTAAAGCGCAGTTACAGCAAAACCCACACACTCAAAAGGACAGCTACATCCGAACGGGAGCCAACATGCAGCCGGGTGTGAGACATCTAGTCCTCGTCAAGCGGCGTGACGCTGAACTGCCACATTTCATGCCTGTCTCCACACGCGAAGAGTACACGTGTCGGCTGTGCCTTGCGGCAAGCAAACGACCTCCCAAGACCTTGACTTTTGAGAGCCGCCTAACCGCCCTTCCTACAATTTACAAACCTATTCGAACAGCGTCGGATGAGAAGGGAGGTTGTCGAGACTGGGGGCGGCACGACCAGCCCTAATAAAACAGTTGAAGAAAGCACTGAACTAACGGCGTCCGGATGTTGGCTGGTTTATGACCCTCTGTACAGCGGCATGCCGACCTGACTGCTGCAGCCACCCGGTTCGCAAATTCGTGCAAAGTAGCGGAGTAATATACCTCAAAACGCACAACTGCGCGACTTTAATCTGTTCATTTTCCCCTTTGTCTGAGTGTGACTCCCATCGATCGCCAGCTAGCTGTGGCGTGTTTACTAACGAATTAGTAAACACTATTTCAATTAGAACACTATTTCAATTAGAACCGAATTTCGAAAACTAAATTCGGCGTACAGTTACCTATCTCCTCCCTCTAGCCTTCCCCGCTGTCAGCCCCCTCTTTCTTTCCGCCTTGCTGACTGCTCTCTACCCCTTTCATTTCCGCTAGTAGCAGCTAAGGTGCTCCAGGAAAAGATGGTAGATGCCGCGGCTAGCAACACCTTTTACTTCCGCTTTTTAGTTAATGAAATAACCACTTACTACGTTTATCGTTTTTTTTTTCGGTATAAACCGAAAAGTCCAACCCCTTAACTGAAAGAGAACCTTTCACGCGAATAGCGCAACATAGACCTTTATTTCGTTGGAGAACTTGGTGCCACGGAACCAGCCATAGTGGTGCGCTACTGTGTCCAACCCTTCGCATGGCATGCATCGTCTTCCTTCCACCTGCCTCCTGAATACCGCGAAAGCGTTCTCGCGTGACGGCTGATACGAAGGGCCAGTCCTCAAAGCTGGTAATCCTTTTCCTCCTGGTTGTTCCTTCAGGACCACACACTGCACTCATCCTCAGACGAGCGCAGCCTTGGACCTGGTAAGCATGCCGACGACATGCGATCGAGTCAACAAAGTAACCGCTGTGGGGCGATGCCAAGTCGTCCGTCTGACTGGACAACCGGGCAGCCATTTTCTAACCAGTTCTCCCATGGCCTCCACAGGAGACGGCTTCGCACCCGGAATACTAAGAGGAGTGTTTTCGCGAGCACGAAACAATGGACCAGAGCCTGCCCGCTGAAGAACTTTCGGACGGAAAAAAGCGTTCCTGGTTGCAACTCGAAAGAAGCAGGTGCCTTTTTCCGTGGCACGCCAACCGCGGAGAGGGAGGTCTTACGCGTGTTGCAGGTCACATCCTCTCCGGTAAGAAGATTCTTCTCGCCAGAAAAAGCGAGACAGCATACGCTGTAACCCTCTTCACGGCTCGACGGGTCGCATCGTAATGCTCTTCTTAACTTGTTCGTCGTACAGTGGCGCCACCGCGGAGGAATACCTCTTCGCCGCTAGCTCCCTAATGAAGCGAATTTACGTCCTCACGGTGGGATTCGAGGAGGCGTCCGTTTAAAACGAGCCAGAAGCAGACGATTCCGGCCGAACGGTCGTCTGCTACGCAGCTCGGGCGGCGCCATGATCGTGCGCGCTTGCCGCTTCCCCTATTGTGTTAGGCTTGCGTCGTCTGCTCTCCCACTGCGTCCAACCTCCCGCTGTTTCCTTACACGAACGCTTGAATGCACGTCAGAGATTTTCGTCTTTTTTTTTTTTTGTTCATAGCCTGTCTCCAGATTCGAGAAGACGTTTCGCGTGTAATGGGCTTTCACTCTCTCGTCTGTTCTTGTCTTTCATTCTTTTCAAATTGTAAGCGAGAGGCAGGTGCCGTCTGCGACAGCGATTAGGCCCCGTTTAGCACACAAAGCATTCGATGCTAGGCGAAGCATTCTTCATGCGAGAGACACCCGGTGATGTGGCCGTTGGACAAATGGGCACCCCTGACGCAAGAGCACCGTGGGGTGACATTCGAAGGGCCGTTTCACCTCTGACGTGTTTGGAAGAGTAATGTGAGAGCAACTCTAAATGAGAAATGGTTTCTGGGACCTCCAGCGTGTGTAATGTGCGACGTGGTTCTCACTGGAACTTGTGGGTGCGCACACGATGACTACTCGAAATGATGCAAGCGTAGAAGGAGCCCCCCCCCCCCCTTTCCCCCTTTTTTTTTATTTGCTAAATGGGATGAGCACAGGTACCTTGACCGCGGCAGATCGAGGGCAGGCTCGTGCATTTTCGCACGGCAAGATCCCTAAAGTTCTTAAACTGCCCACGCGTCTGCAGTATTGAAACCAGTTCCAGGTTTCAGCTTAACCCTAACGGAGCGAACTTCCGGTAATTGTCCTCGTGCTACTACACAGCCTTCTGGATTTTGTTTAAACTACCAATCAGTTTCTTTTCTTTACTCAGAGATGCTGCAGTCGTTTTGTTTAATATAATAGCAAAGCGGATACATCTATTGAAGCGTAAAAAAAAAGGCATGTAAACATTTATGAAGCTATTCCGTGAATGCGAAGTCAGGCATGACTCCGACCACGATAAAAAATCGTCTTTTACTGTGCACCCCAAGTAATATTACTTTGTACAGTGATACTTCTCAGGAAAAAAAAACGGAGACTTAAATAAGTATTTGCAAATGCTCGAAACGAGCTAAATGCTTGTAGCACCATAATATGCGCTATTCTCCGAATTTTACTTTCCTAGTTTACCAAAATTGACATCTTGACGGTTAATCTTTATTGAGAGGCACTTCGTCCGGATATTACAACGCATATACCACCACAGTGAAACATAATATTCGTTTCCAGTGCTTCCCGCAAATTTCTTTGCTCGACCTTACAAAGGGGTGCTTTACCAGCTCGTGTCGTCATCACACGTAATGTGAGTGAGTTCGAACGACGGGTTACTGTTTACTTGAGCGCCTCGTATCGACGGGTTAATATTCAGGTTACTCTTGACACGTACCATTTTCCTGTCAATGTCAGAAATCAGTGTTTGGTCTCGAGTGATGACGCTGTGCGGGAAATAGGGAATGTATATGCTGGCAGATCAATTGCCCTTTCTTATACATGTTCACGACATTGGCCTTCTGTTTAGTGTTCGGTCCGGAGTATGTTTCAAATACCAGTGAATAAATAACGGTGTTTTCTAGCGCCGGCGGTTGTCGTACACAGGGCAGACAGTGTTACGACACATTGCCATAAAATATTAATTCAAAGCCACAAACGCAATACGCATGCACGACCGTCAGCTGCATACTAATGTTCCCCTGTATTCCGTTGCGCTATATGAGTGAGATGCGAGGAATTTGGATGCCTCCGCAGGTACGCTTCAATGAGTACGAATGCAGGAGCCTAACGGAAGAACTTCCCAACAATAGCAACCCTTCCGGCCGCCAAAGCGGTAACACCACACAATGAGCTCACTGGTCTCGAAGGCCACTCCCATACAACAACGGTCGCGGCCCAAACAGCAGTTCGCCGCGGTTTATTGCTTTTGTTTTTATCGACCACAGGAAACAAAGGGTACGCCCTATACAGCACGCGACTAAGTCGAAAAAGAAAATAAAAATTAAAAAAACGCGCACCGGAAACCCATTGAAAGAAAACTTCCACGAAAGGTCCTTCACTAGCTGGGCACAGAGAAACAAGGTATATTCGCAGTTCGCCGTCTAACCCCCTCTCGGAGACGCCGGACCAAACCTCCGCACACCTTTGCTTACCTGACGTTTCCTTCTCGATTTCGTCTTTGAAAGCAAGCTTGGTACAAAGAACAACAGCATAACAGCTCTAGCGCACGGAAATCGGCAAGCTTCTGAAAAGCCAAAATACAAATCGAATTCGTTCAAGACATCGTCTGCTCGCTAAGCAGAGAACACAAAGGGCGACAGACGACGGACAAGCGAAATGTTAATGAGCCCGCAGGCCACGAGGTGGCGTGGCGGGGCAACGGCGGCCCTCTGTTCCTGTCTCTAACGAGCTCAGCCCGCGTGCCCCGTTATCTCCGCCGATGCCATTGTCATTGGTACCGCGAGTCAGTCCCGCAGAAAGCGGGTGCGTAGCCCGCACCTGCATGGCGTCGTGATTTATGGTTGGTCAGCGGCGCGCGCCTGTTATTCCCCCATGAAAAAACAAGGGAGAGACGATGAGGGGGCGGCCTTAGGCTAAACAACAGAACTGTGTGTCTGCGGAGCAGTTCCATTCTTCATTCTTAATATAACGGCAGCGTCGTGCCGGTTCGGCTTTCAAGACGTATACCGCACGTTTGTGTTTCGCGTGCTGCATTGAGGAATACACCCGGCGTTAAAGGCGTCTGCATGACAGATTTAGGATCGTCTGCTAGAGGAAAGCAGACGAAAACCTCTTCTTTTGGCGTCTGGAAAGCTCTCGCCTGCTCGAAAAAGCGTGCCGAACAGCGTGCGAGTTTTTTCATTTCAGTCTTTTTTTTCGTGTAGGGGGAGGGAGGAGAGACAGGCCACTCACTGGTCTTTGTGACACCGACAAGGAAGAAGGCGACTCGATCTCGTCTACAGATACATTTTGTGCGTTCCGAACATAGTGGTTTCGCTGTGCTGCGGTAAGAGGATGGGGATATTTTCGGTCCAGAAAGCCGCCTTCCGTAACGGACGGGATGGTAATCTCACGAGCGTCAGCTCGTTAACGACCCTTGCAAATTGTCGTCTGCGGCGTCTACACGGCGAGAAAAACACCGTCTCGGAAAGCAACCTGAGCTTGTTTCGTTGTTACAACGAGAAAATGTTTTTACGCCTCATCAACAGACTGAACAGCTTTGTAGGTCGGTAAAAAAAAAAAAGAAAAATGCGGGTCGCCGGGTCAAAATGTCACGAGGTGGGTAACGCTTGTCGAACGTTAAACTTAAGAAGTGTGACCTGACGCCGATAAGCAAAAAAGATAAGTCGTTCTCATCGAAAAGCGCCACCTTGCGGCTGAGTGATACAGATAGCGACAAACAATGCCAGGAAGAGTTTGTATAGACCTCGGACTTGAGGATGCCTCGGACGATTAGCGAAACGCACTTAGGCTCAAGAACTAAAAATAAGCTTCGTTCTTCACATTCCTTGTGTTTCTTACAAATGAGCCTTACACTGAGCGTGTTGGCATTTGCTCTTACTACAGACGGCAGCGCGTGTTCTTATTGCTACTTCTTCTAAGTGTAGGAATCGCTGTTCCTGTCAAGCTTCATTGGTTTCATGGGAAGGGATTCGAACCATCTACCTGCAGCGGTGGCTCGATGCACACAGGAAACAGGATATCAACGCGCATCCTGTCTGCTTCTTTTCGTCTTTTTGTATTTATTATAGTATGCATCAAACGTCGATTTCTCAACTAGCCAAGCTCAACGACTTATTGGTTACTTTTTGTGTTCGGCTCCTGAAACCGGTGTGGCGTCACATCAGTGGCAGATTCGCATTTAGATGGCGGCGAAATACAAAAGGCAGCTTTATATTTAAGAAGCCCACAGAGGTGCGTATCTAAGGGGAGTCTGACGGCCGGGGCCCATTCCCCCCCTTCCCCGTCCCGGTTTCCTTGGCAGTGTCTTTGCCGGCAATGCAGGAGCCCTTGGCAACAAGATCTCTTGTTCGGGCTCTCCCAGCACTACCCTCACCCACACTTCGATACAAGAAATTGATTTGCCCTCTTCCTCGTAAAATATTCCTGGCTACACACCTGCTCCCAGATGTTCACAATTAGTCCCGAGCCCTCCACTAATGTATGTCTAACAGTTCACAGTGCGGGCGCGGGGCTAAAAAAGAAAAAATCGTCCCTCCTCGACCATAAGGTTCTCCCCGCAGAAAGTTCGCTTTCGAATACGCCTGCATCCCGGTATGAATGACAATCGCCTCCACTTCGCGACAGCACGCATCCTCGGAGCGACTCTGTTTACCAAAGGAACACACGGATATCTCTCGCGCTCTTACGCAATTTCACGCTTGGGTAAGAGAGCTCTTCGAAGCTCGGCTTCAATCGCATCAGCGGCGGCCAACGTTCCGACAAAACGCTGAACCAACGTCGCACCTCTTTGACGACCGCGGCAGCGGAACTCGGAATACATGTTTGTCCACGTACAACACATCCTGCTCGGTGCAAACACCAATTTCGATCGGTCAACAGTTTTGCCGCTGGCGCATGCGAGAGTTGTCCGAGCGGACGACATCGGTGCACGCGGCGAACGTCCACGCCTGATATGCCTCTCTCGACCTACCGTCATCCGTGGGCACAGTAAAAGCATACGACATCACAAGAAAAAAAATATAAAAGCGAACTCGGTCACCGTGACGGCGAGCGTAGTAGACGTAGTAGGAGTTGTAGTAGCATGTCACTTAATTTGTGGCTTCCGCTACACGAGAGCAAACAAAAATAGGGGACGAACTAAAGAAAACATGGAGAGAGCAGAGTCGCCATCGTTGACCAGGTGCGGCGAAACCGGAAGCTCGAGACGCCACCTGCCGGCGATCCGCCATGCGTGGCTTTCCGGTTTTAGGAGAATTCTGCCACGAAGTACACAGAAACGTAAAGAACAACGGTCTGGTCTGGAACAACACATACCGGGTGCTGCGGTATCGACGATTTAAGCAAGGAGATAGCTTTACGAGGCGAACAGACTTTGTTCAGTATGTTTTCGCATTATGTGGCTCATCGGCAGTGAAACCCGGGGTTGTTGACTGCAGAAGCGGTCACGAATAATCCTAGATGAAGTCACCGTGGTATCGAAGAAAGTAAATTTCTACCCAAAGTGCCGGTAATCGAACCCGGGACTCTCAAGATTGTGAGGAGAGTGCGCCACAAAACTGCGTTTCTTCTTGGTGAACAAAGGTGAAAATTGCGTATGCGTTGCCTTATAACTCTGTATGTTGGCTAGTAGGTGTGTAATTAGGAGAAGAAAAGTAAATAAATAACAACATAAAGAAAAAAAAATTCTTAAATGCCCTCCGTAATTTTTTCAGGGATTTCAATAAAGTTGTTTATACTGCACTGGTTTGCTTCAGAGCATTAGCAGCCCTGAAAGGCGAAATAGTAAATTTTGTATGTAAAGGCAACCAAACAAGTCCCTCCAGTCCCTGTCATCTGTTTTTTTTTTTTTCGATTAGTACGACAAGAATAAAAAACACAAGTGGGAAAATTTTAAGTTCTCTTTCTTGAACGAATGGCTGGATTATTGAACAAAGGGCGGCACTGAACAACGCAGACGGTAAGCTAAAATATGTGCCCCACCGAATCGATGCAACTTAGAACCAATTATTGTTAGCCTTGGAATTGGTAAAACCTAACTACAATAGCGATTTAGTCACCAACGCAGGCTTGAATACATTTTTTCGTTTTGCGTCCCAGTTGCGTCAAAAAAGAAAAATCCATGCTTTTTTCTCTCGACGAAAGTTGGGTTGTACGCGTGTATTGTGAACAACTATGACTAGTTTATTCGACGGGATAAACAAATTTGTGCACTGAAAATAAGAGAACCGACGTCAGCTCCACTTGGGCGAATATACCACAGCTTCGGTATTCGTTATTATTTTGAAAACTATGCTTGGTACTCTAGGCCGCCTCACGAAAGCAAAAGACCGCGTTGGCACTTGCGGCACAGAAGCAGAAGCAGTATGATAATGAACATCTTGCATGTTTGTACAATTTATTAAATCATTAATTCTATATGCTTCAGTTAAGATGTCGAAGTGCAGAAGGATCGATCTACGAAGGTTAAAAAAACTACTGCTGCTGTAAATAGGATCCGTACCAATGCACCTTTTCCCCTTTCGTCTGTAACCGAACATCGAAGAAGTTCTTTCAGTTATGCCAGCAATTTCTGAGCTTATTTTGTGTAATTTTATTGCTTCTCTCTTGACCACCTGTGGTGAACTTACAGAGCTGTATGGTTTAGTTCACTCCTTTGTTGCCAGCTTTCTCTTGTGTATTATGTTGCTGTCTGCCTCCCACGTAACTCTAGTGGTATACTGAGACCTTTAGACTCAATAATTAATTCAGTTGGACGAGTTGATGATGGCCTCTTCAATTAGTCTTTTCAAGTGTCCTGTTTTGCTGTGCGTAGTGTGAGTAACGTGTGTATGTGTCTGTGCGTGCATAATGTCTTCAAGTTCTCCGGAAAGGTGAATTTATAAGGCATTTAGTGTTAGGACAAATAAATAAATTGCAGGAATGATTGGAAGCTGTAGAACAAGACAAAAGCAACGCGGCTGTTATCAGATTCCATACTAGCGACTTAATTCGCAGTTTGATCGAGTTCTAATGAACTGTGTACTCAGATTTACACGAATTCAATCAGCACGACACTTTTGCTTCTAGCTCAAAATAAGCATCTGTAGGAGTCCGCATAGATATGACATGATAAGCGCCCTTCCAACATCGCGAATTCGATATCTAGCATGCAGTCGGTATCTACAAATTTTTGTGTCGATAAACAATAACATAATTTAAAGGGGTAGACACACGCCTTTGTAGGCTCGTTCAATGGCCTGTTCAAACACGCTGTTCAGTCACATGCAAACAAACAGCGTCCCTCCAAAGTCTGCTTGCGCGAGCACAATCCGGAGCACAAACAATGCTCCTGTTTCCAAAAACGGCCATGCTTGGATATTATTTCAGGCACGCGAGCTCTCACGCGTCATAACACAGAGTAAAGGCAAATAAATAAACGAGCAGCGCTAGATTCCCCACAACTGTGCGCGACCGAATAGGCTAATAGCTAGTGCATTATAGGCTCCATAAAAAGTTTGGTTTATTTGGTTTATTGGGGTTTAACGTCCCAAAGAGACTGAGGCTATGAGAGACGCTCCATAAAAAGTAAAATAGGAACACAATCCCACCGCTCTGCGTCACTGCGTTTCACTGATACATCTCCGATACATCCTGTCGCAGACGATCCGCTTCTGCGTAGCAGACGACGCGTTTCTGTGCAGGCAGACGATGAGCTTCCGTGCAGCCGACGATGCGCTTCGGCGTAGCAGACGACGGGCGATCGCGCGCAGCAGACGACGCCGCGGCATGCGCGCCGTCCATTGTTGTGTAGAGGGAAGGGGGGGGGGGGGGGGGACACCCCCTGCCAGGCGAAGCGATCTCCATCTCCCCGCCCCGTTGCGTGACAGCAAAAGCTTAGCTGTCACTTTTGGGCTGCGCGATGAAGACGCATTGTGGGAAACCGTCTCCGCGGCGACCTGCATGACGTGAACTCAGTCACGAAAGAGAGCAGCTCGGACGAATCCATCGTTTTCGGGCGCGACGTGGCGCAGACGGCGCGAGCGCATCGCCTCTTCTGCTGCGTGCGGGCTCCCGTGTGTGTACACGGCGATAGCGGCCATCTTGGATACGGGTAGGCTGTGAAACGCTCGCATGCGCTTGCGAACAACCGCAGGCGGAGCGCTCAGTGATTTGATTGCTCCTAAGCATGCCGGAGCACCAGCGACAAGGTTTGCTGAACTGTTGCAGTTCAAGGCGCTGATTTTCCCGCTGTTTGCGTTTTCTTCTGGGGTTCTATTGTGACTCCAGCCGCAGATGTCGTAACTTCGGTGTAAGATAACACAACAACTAACGGGCCAAGCCTAATGGCCAAGGAAGATTCGCAACCCAATGTGCTACTAACAGTAAACTTTATTGCCCAAGTGATGGTTGGTTGGTTTATGGGGTTTAACGTCCCAAAGCGACTAAGGCTATGAGAGACGCCGTAGTGGAGGGCTCCGGTAATTTCGACCCCCTGGGGTTCTTTAACGTGCACTGACATCGCACAGTACACGGGCCTCGAATTTCTCCTCCAAAGAAATTCAGCCCACGCGGCCGGGATCGAACCCGCGTCTTTCGGGCCAGCAGCCGAGCACCATAGCCACTGAGCCACCGCGGCGGCTCTATTGCCCAAGTGAGCAGGCGAGAGTATCCAGCGGCGTTTTCACACATTGTAGATTACGGCGTTCTATTGACAAAGACGTTAATTTCCCAGAAAATAGAGCTTTTATGAGCCAGAAAAGAAAAATTGGAACGTACACTTAAGCTCCGCCATAACGATATGACACGATAGCGTAGCGTAGAGGGTTAATTCCTATGTATGCGGAATGTCATTCTCTACTTTACATTCATAGATCCCTGGGAATCCTTGTACCCCTCCTGGCGCAGTGGTGCAACGGTTAAGCGATGAAGCACTGCCCTGCGATATGGCAGGTGCTCCCAGTGGTGCGCCTTGTGGGGCCAGGGTGCTCTTCCTGAGCGACCAATCATTAATTTAACTGCCACCTGCCACGGTGGGCAGTTTTCTCACAATCCGTTGGGCAGGCTGTGATGACGACACAAGGTCACGTGACCCAGGTGGCCCACCTGCCTCCCAGGTTGCTCTCTGGGGACCACCTGCCAGAGCCATGCCCGTGATTTTTCGCTGACAACGCCGACGCCGACAGTGCAGACACCGAATTTTCTGGTGAACAGGGCCTTTAACGCTATAGCGTTGAATATCCAGTTAACGAATTACAGGTATCGCCACCACGGGCGGATTTCGAAAGCACGCTGCGGTGACGTCAAGATGGTTTATTGAGCACGGGTCTTTGAGGCTAGTCTACTCCTTCGTTCACTTCCAAACGGTGACACCGGTGTCCTTGTTGGACTTCAGGTCAGAAGTTTTATAGGGTGTCGAGAAGAAACATTCAATCTTTAAATCCATTTTTGACAGTAGAAAGTGCGAGGCTGGTTACCGACAAAAAAAAAAAAAAAACACCCGCGCAGCCAAAAAGATGTATACAAATCCACGTTTACCGAGAACAATAAAATTAGATGAAGTTACCCTCTGTGTTCCTGCAAGGATGGCACATAGAACAGAGGTGATGCGAGAACAGCTTCAAGTGCCTCATGACCCGCTTTCTCTTTCCTGTTTGCCATCGTTTAGTACTCTTTCAACCCTCACACCTCTCAAGCTAGACGTTGTAGTAAGATGTGACAAATCTTTATATACCAGTCAAGCTCCGGAGTCGTCAGATATTAACTACTGACATCCATCTTCTTGTTAAAGGAGGACGCTCACCATTAGTGAAAGAAGCTGATGACCTATAGACACCTGAAAGCCATTGACGCTTGATAAAGGAGCACGAATGGCCCTTCCTGTTGAAGAAGTGTGCTGTGTCGACGAATTGCAGTGCTCGTACACAATGTAGCCACCGACAAGCGAGTTCGAGAACTATTGGTCTTGAGGAAACACTGTGAACACACAATGACCGGCAACAAGGCCTCCTCACAATAAGGGGGGCGCTGTCTAACAGCTAATGGTAGTCAGAGTCGATTGATAGCTGGTAGCTGTTCATCTTTGATTTTTGAAGACAGGGCAGAGCACCTGTGACGTAGTTTTTCCTTGTGTTTTCATACAGTTTCCTAATGATCAAAGGACTGATTTCGATTGGGTCTAAGCATCCTGCGCGGAATTTTCACCCACAGAGCTGGTCGAACAGACTGGACTCGTTAAAACGTCAAGTGTTTAGTATAGAGTCTTATGGCACGCATAACGAGATACGCGCTGAGGCAAACAAGAACACAGACAATCTTTGACTCGTGACAGCGACGTTTATTAAATAATATAAAGTGTTTGATTACCCCTTCATAACGAGGTGCTTTCACAACGATCCCACACACAATCACCGCTGAGAAGGAGCAGAGGTTATCACAGAAGACGGTGCGACAGAAACAGTGAAAACTGCAGTCCCAAGCCCGACATGTGTCACCACTTATTTCTTGGCATGAAAAACTATTAAACTCCCACACCGAGCAAGACAGTTGAACAGCTCACCCCGACCTTAGTGACACCTGTTTATGTGCATCACAAACAGCGTACAGTGGTGAGCAGCCTTGTCTAGAGCGCTCTGGCGGTGCACTTCCTTGCAAACAAATCCAGATTTTGTGTCTAGGGTCCAGCTGCAACGCTTGCACGGAAGTAGCGCCAGATAGCCTCGTAAACAAAGCAGGCACGAAAACTTTGCCCTGCAATGAGGGGCTGCTCTCTAATTTCGGTTTTTGTTACCAAGTGCGCACTGCTCAAGCGCTCTAGACAAGGCTACTCACCACTGTACCGCTTAAAAGGATGTGCCTCAGCGACAACTTAACACAAACAGTGCAATAGTTGTTTCCAGAGTCTTAATGACAGTGCGGCGTATAGTATGGCAACGCCAACAACAGAAAAAAAACTGCAAACACGGCAAACGTGCAAGTTACACTGGTGATTTATCATGTACCATAAGTGGTTTCACCATGCTTGTGCAAAGTTATTTGACGCAATTGAAACCTTATAAAGATACTGCCTGCAGGTATCAACATTCTGCAAACGAATCAAGTCACCACGTCGTGCGCACTGCGAGACAAATCGGCAATCAGTGACCTCATCCACATCGAAAGTCAGGAGGCATAATAAATAATCCCAGTCAGTAAACAAACACACCACACAAAACTACGCATCGTCTACCGTAATAGGAACTTAGATTACATAGGTTGCTCCCGACTCTTGCCAAAAAAAAAAAAAAAAGTGAGCTGGAGCTGTTAGCAAAAAAATACTGACAGTGACTCAGGCATAACACCTGACAAGGGCCGATCTGGTTTTTCCCACACAACATATCTCACGTTGGGAGGAGAGGGGATTATTACGGCCCAAAGTACAGGGTGTACAGATCTGAGGGCGTGTTTTCAGCACCGGTCATAACACAGGTGGCATGATTGAGACAGATTACAACAACGAAGATATTTCTGCTTAGGCCACTTGGTTAAGCTCTGTATACGAGTACGACTGAGATTATACTCTGCTTTACGCATAGCCTGTAATCTGTTTCAGTGGGAGTAATTGAATTCCAAGGCGACAGAGAGTAAGCGTCTACGCCAGCTATTCACTGCTGCCATAATCCGGTTTTTCGTATGAAGTAAAAAGTTTTCTCGAAGGTTTCGCTGGTCGGATAAGTTAAAGAAACCTGTGTAGAGTGGTAGCCAACACACAGGGCTTGAAAACTTCGCCGTTGATCCCAACGGATATTAATAGGCTGAGTGCTTCAAAGGCCAGATTACGCCTCTTTTACCTAGAAGAGCAGGGCTGAAGCCCTTCATTAAAGCACGTTCGGAGCAAGTAAACAGGAATTAGCATTTACAGCCGCGTTGAGAAAACGGGAGTCATCAGACTTTCTGTTAAGAACAGTGTAATGACAAAAAAAAACTAATTAGCTCGAGCGTTTCAGTGAATTGATTTAGCTCATGCGCTCTGGTTTTAGAGTGTCTCCGTGCAGATAGAGATAACGCATTTTGTAATACAAAAACAAACTGCGGGAGAATGCGCGAGCCAGATAATAAAAAAAAATGATTGAAAAACAAGTATGATCCCAACGTGTGAGGCCTCGATAGAGTGGCCATTTCTTTTTTCAAACAGGTGGCACACAGCACTGCAACGTGATGTGAAAAGTTTCTATGATGTGACGCGTTTCTCGCACAGCAAGTACCGATTTGTTGGCGAATAATCAACACCAATAAAGGAACTCCAGAATTCAAGCGTTCTGGGATGCTATAGAATGCTGGGTGTTCAACATCAAGTTAGTCACGCCGAAACCTCATAAAAGGATGACAGATTGCATAGAGAAAACCATTATCAGCGCAGCCAATCAATTTTTTTTTCCGTTTTTATTTAGGCAAGGAAGAGCGCTAAGCGCTCTCATGTGCCCACCTACAAAACACACGTGCTATTGGTTAGCCACCCAAGAAAAAAAGAAAAACGGCACGGGCCTTACGGCAAGACTCGTCAAAAACCCGTCACTCAAGAGATCAGTTAAATGGTACAAGGTCAACGACTGCCCACATGGACACGGGCAGTCCTGTTCTGGACACGATGGACTGTCCTGGACAAGCCATACTGCCGTGAGACGTACAGCATCGCGTACCAAGACTCGTTATCGCTTTCCAGACGATATGCGAGAGATCAATGGGTGCAGTTACTGATATTTCCGCTGTAGACATATCGGCCGTCCGCTGCACCAGTCCATCTCTGCGTTTTTGGTCCTCTTCCAGCTGCTCATGGCAGGGGTGAAAGAAAGCCACAGACGTGTTGTCCAGCTGATAGGATTCGCTCTTTACATTCTGAAGGCCTTCCTGGGCGCCATGCGGCGAGAGTGAAGGGCGAGGACGGCAGAGGGACGAGTCTCAAGAGAGTAGAAGACGGTACTGGATCATATGTTCAGGCACTTCAACTTCCTTGAAGGCACCTGGGAGGCGAAGTCATTGTTTACGGCCATCGCAACACCTCCGGCGACATCACCGCCTTCTTGGTCTTCGTCGTCCGAGGACGACAACCTCAACTGCTCCACTGACGACACGGGGGCCTCGTAGGCGCTCATCTCTTGTAGAAGGTTCCAGGAATCTTTGAGCCTGGTCTTCACCACGGACTCGAGTGTGAACAGGTGCTCGTCCCAGGCATCCGGCACTTCCTCCCTCATGAAGCGGGCCAGCTTGAGCACGTACTCGGCGTTGGCCCCGCAGAATCCCCTCGCGGCCAGGACCTCGTCGGCCAGCTGGACTTGGCTGGCGGGCCCCAGGTAGAGCGGGTTGCTCGGGGTGGCGATGTACACGAGTGCGGGGAAGGAGTCCTCGCGAGGGTCCCTGGGTCGGAACTGGACGAACTGAACAGAGTAGCCGCCCAGCTGGGCTTCGCGTTCGTCCAGGTAGCTCAGCGAGGCGCGTGAACTGGCGTCGTCGTCTCGAAGGAGGAAAGCCCGCCCCCATACCTGGCCCTAGACGAGAAAAGAAAAAAAGAAAAGGTGCAAATGAGAATTCGTTCGTGGGGGTGGCGTAAAAAACAGATTCAAGCGACGCTCAGCGAGCGGCGGGAACAGCACGTATTTGAATATTCCAGAGATCTATAAGGCTGCTCGGCTTCTCTCGGCCTCCTTCGACGCTGTGACCGTAGAGCAAGAGATTCGCAAGCAAGGAGAATACTTGTACAAAGCAGGCCATTGACGTTGCCTTTAACATGCTTACCCTATGTAGCTACTATTCCCATGAGGGAGAAGGGAAAGGAGGAGGGTTAAAGGGAATAAAAAAATTCTACTCCTAACTCCCGACGCCAATAAAAGTTGTTCGTCTCATGAGGGTGAACGTTGGGACTTCAGCTTACTGCTGCTCTTGTGACCCAGCAAATCACCGAAACTCGCGAGTTCGAACTAGTGCATCAGATAAAGAGTCTAGTGCGACCACTACCAGGTACTGCAGCCCTGACATGCCGCAGCTCCAAGTGGTTTATGGTTTATGGAGGTTTAACGTTCCAAAGCGACTCAGGCTATGGGGGACGCCGCAGTGAAGAACTCCGGAAATTTCGACCACCTGGAAGTTCTTTAACGTGCACTGACATCGCACAGTACACGGGCCCCTAGAATTTCGCCTCCATCGAAATTCGACCGCCGCTGCTGGAATCGAACCCGCGTCTTTCCGGTCAGCAGCCGAGCGCCATAACCACTGAGCCACCACGGTGGTTTAGTTCGAGTTCAGTGTATCTCGTCACAACAGTACTAACGATGGTCAACCCGGCAGAGTCATTGTTTCAGTTTCAATCTCTTCTTGTAATTACTCGTCACAGAACCACATGGTGCACAGAAAAGGGTTTGCAGCACAGTGGCATACACAAACGGAAAACATTTCCCATACCCTAGTAAAACAAAGGAAATACCCATCACAGGCAAGAAGCAAAAGACGAATGGCCGCAACGACCGTAGGAGAAACGATGAAAAAACAGCTGTGTTTTCAAAATGTACAAAACACGCAGCCACTCTAAAAACGACCTCGCTCTTGAAGCGGTGCACTCGTCAAGCCGTCTGCGCGAACTGCCAGCGGGTCGTGACCGATCGTTGAACATACAATGGCACGGAAGATCAGAGTTTTGGGCTGTTTGTAAGTTGGAAAATTTTAGTCCGTACCCAGGATGCGCTCTCATGTCTACATCGAAAAGAATAGGGAGAAATGGATCGGTACAGCCCGCAAGTGCAGCTTACCACGAGACTGACGCAACTGCCGAGCTGGGTACCAGGAGAACAACATAAACACAGGCAGACGCATTTGCGGAACAATATGCGTTGATGCACCTGCGAGTCGAGCGTAAGGTTCTTCCCATGTGCCTGCCTGCGGTCCATCTGCATTTCGATTTGCTTAAAGCACTAAGTGCTCGTAAAGGCGGTGACAGCGGCTAGGCTCACGTAGATAGTGGTGTTGGTGTTAAGCTGCGGCTCTCACTGCATCTTGCGCATACACCTTTTAATCCCGCCCAAGCGGTGTTCAGAACGTGCGGTCAAGTAATATAAAGCTCAGAAAAGAAAACTGACTTTTCACTCAACAGGGTGTGGAAGTGAGAACGACGGTTATGTTACGCTCGCCATTCAGGACGATGCAGGATGAAGCTTACGTACCATGGTCACGTGACGTTAAAACCTCATGTAAACGACAAACGTAATACTGAACCGCCCGAGAGTATTCAGCTGCTGAGAGCCCTGTACATGACTATTGAAGGGAACTATTCGCTATACGACGAGCTCGAATTGCCGTTTTTGTCGTTGTTGCTGCTGTTTCGTGTTCCTGCTGCAATTAAGCAAGGCTGAATGGCGGGCCTGTTGGTATGACATTGACGTATAGCATGTTGGTATGGCATGTTGTTGTTAGTCCAGCCCTTGTCCTGTACACTTATCCATTTTGTAACCTCTTTTTCTTTTTGCTGGCAAATCCTGTTCAACACGCTGTAATGAACTATCGATTGAAATAACACATAATTTCTATAAATCCACAGTGCTGAAGCAGAGCCGTCTGTGGGGCTAAGTTAGCACGCGGAGACGAACTTGTGTACAGCATTCAAGCAGTGCGCAGCAGTCACTGGAAACCGATGTCAGAATTTGATGCTTTCCATCACGTGACCAGCTTCAGTGCTTCCATTGCTCTCTTAGATTGTTTCGGTGCTTAGCCATGGGCATGTCTCACACACACTTTCAAATTTCTTTTCTGCTGCATTGATTTTGGCGTGTAAGCTATCCACTAGCTCACGCAGTTTTATAAAAGGGGCTGCGCTAGAGGATAGCTTCAGGGAACGCAAGCATATTTCTAGTGAGAAAAAAAAAAAGAAAAGCCATTGTGAGTCGCATTTTTTTTCCTAGTTAGTAGCAGACAGAGAGAAACAAGCACGATAGCGTTTAAAGAAAGCAAATAACGAATGCGGAAAGCCAAGCAGCACAGCTAATTGGCCCAATGTTGGAAATGTATTGGCAAATGCCGGTTCTACAAGGGACCAGAGTGAGACCATCCATTTGCAATACTGGGCCAGTTACCAGTGCTGTTTGGGAAGCCAACCTCCTACAACAAGAAGGACAAATTCAAGGGCTGAAATCAAAGCGATGAATATTGTGTGAATTCTTTCTACAAAATTAATTTCGCAACGCTTACAAGGGCTGCAAAGCAGACTTGCAAAAGAAATACGTCGTCACGGAGGAAAGACGCCAAGCCGAAGAAGTAGCTAGCGAATGACTTAAAGACCCATAAAGCTGCCTCAATCCAAAAGCTTGTGCAGAAAGCTAGAAAGCGAGGATTACGTCAGAGGATTACCGTTAGAAACTTGTTCAAGACCATAGAGCCCTGCTGCAAGCATACACAATGCTGCTTTCTCCTTAATGGAAGTCGGTAAACCTTTTCACAAAGTGTCCTTACTTCTTTGAAGCCGATACCGTCAGCTGAGCTTTAACCAAAGCTAAGATGCATTGCACGTCCCAGATTCTTCTCAAGGTGCCAGCTTCTATTACGCGTCACCTGGATCGGCTTACGGTATCCGGAAAAGTGAACGCGCGCAACGAAGCGCCGTAGGAGTGTAAGGTTAAGTGTGACGAAATCCCGCATAAAGGGCCTGCGGTAGTTAAGACGTCAAAGCGAGGCCGTATATTTACACTCCAGCTGCACGACGACAAAACGGGTACCCAAGTCGCAACCTGGAGACTCGAAAGGCCACGGGGATGCATGTGCCAGACGCCTTCATAAATTCAGATTTCTATCCAAAACTCGCATTTTCGCTTTTGTTCACTCTTTCACTTCTTAAGTATTTTTGTTTTTATTTTTTGATCACACTTCTCCGCTCCAATGGAAAGCCTGCTGCAAAAAGGCGCTGCAAAGAAGCCCCAGAAAAGGCTTTCACGGAGAAGCATTGTATAAAATAAATGTAACGGAGTTCGTCACGTTACCAACTGAGCCACAGCGCTCACAGCTGGGCTAATGCGCAAAGGAAAATACAGAATAGACAAGAAATTTATTCTGTTCCTTGTGGCAACGAAAGAAGAATGCATATTGTGTCTCAAACTTGCGGTCGTCCTTACGTGACTAGTTTTTAAGAATACATGCTCAGTCACGTGGGCTGGTTTGGCGCAGGGCGTTTTCTTGCGCGCATCGTCTCAAGAAAGGACACGTAAGTAAAGTGAATGTTTTGTGCGAGCTCAAGGTAGGCGTACTGGAAATAAACGTATGACGATGGGAAATGTGCAGAAAACGTTTTGCGAGTCAGGTCACGCGTCGATTTCGTATGGACGATTGGATTGAAGCTCTGTGTGGAAACAGTCAGGAGCATCGCGTGAGAACGCCACGTCTTAGCGTGGCAAATTCAGATTCGGGAAGATATTTTTTTTGGTACGATTCTAACATATGTGTTGATGGTAACAACTAACTAACTCACAACTAACTAACAAGCTTACAACAGAACTCGGCTGCTATAGACTAACGGAAATGCGGAAATAGGGAAGAACCAAGCTTCACATATTTATAGAATAAAGAATTTGGAGCCTTCTTAATCACATTTTTAAAGAATAAAATGCGATAGCATTTGGAAGTTGGCACACCCCCAAAATTTTTGAAGTACGCCCAACCCCGAAAATGGGTTAAGGTGTATTAGAGGAGATTAGTGGTTGAGTTAACGAGGAAGATTGGGTCGGTTTAGTATAATTAAATTTGATAATCGAATGGAAGGTAATCGAACGTTATAGTCCTAGGTTTTCAAATTTGGCGGCGCTGATGGCGTTCCGACCATATCGACTAATGCGGGAATTTCATTACGGAGAAACTGGGTGGTGTTTACAAGAAAATAACCTAAATTTTATCGCATTAAAATCGGTTTCAAGCTGCTGTTTCACGGGATACTATTTCGTTACCTTAAAAGTCAGGCAAGAGTCAGGCAACGAATTGGGCCACTTAACTTTTGATCGGTCAAATGTTTTAGGGGAATCCCCCAAGGTGGAGTAGATTTGTAATAAGGGAGTAATTACTCATTGGCATCCACCCGAACGCAGCCATACGGCTACAAAGGAAAGCTATACAGCTTTCTCAGAAACTTCGTAGTTAAAGAAAAATTCGTCCTGGTCCGGGGTTCGAACCCAGGACCACCGCTTCACCGGAGCAGTCGCTCTACCAAATGAGCTAACCAGGACGGCAAGCTCATGGTAGGGCGAGGGCGAATTGATCAATAACTCGAAGTGCGAACTGTGTTGGTCAAATGTTTAGGGGAATCCCCCAAGGTGGAGTAGATTTGTAATAAGGGAGTAATTACTCATTGGCATCCACCTGAGCGCAGCCATTGATTGTGTTTTTACTTAGACACAATGTTCGCGCACGTAGCACATAAAGAGGGTAACAGCGCTTCGTCAAGATCCGGTTTCTTCTTCAGATGCTAGTAGAAATCGACCGAAAACAGGAAGTAAAACCGCACTAAACAAACCCACTATTTACATCAGCCTAGAGACACGGTCAAATAGCACAGTGCTCAGAAAAACACGAACGGCTATCAGCGGTTACTTGTGTGGTTGTGATGAGTAGGCAGTTAGGAAAACGTATAGATTAAGAAAGGCGTAGGAGGACAAGCGACCTGACCTAAATGCAGTAGTGTGAAAGAAGAAATCGCGAGTCAGCCATTATGGCTCCCACCATGAATGCAGGTGCCGACAGCAGTCAACGCATCACAAGCGACGTACAGAGGAGAAAGTCTTCCAGATTGTTTACAGTGCACCTGACGACTGAATGAACAATGTCACGAGGATCAAACAAGTCCACCTCTTAAAAGCTCAATATCTACCACTAAGGCGTCAGGCAGAATCTGTGAGCACAACTTTTGAGGCACGACTTAGCACGTGAACCATTAATGTTTGTCGGAAAGGGGCGCTGAGCCGGAAGATGATGTCGAGGCTGAAAGTTTGAAAGCTGGCCAAGCATATGACACAAGCCATTTTCTTGAAAAAGATAGGGAAAAAAGTGTCTAAGATTGATTTAGGACCTACAGAAGTGCAGCCCCTTTTCTGTAGTAGGCGGTTCTTCGATCTAGGATTAATGGGCACACCTCGGATACGGTTGAGGAGGGCAAGAGCAAACACAACAGGTGGTTTGGGTCGCCGGTCGGCAGGTCACGACCTCTCACCTCCGCACCCAATACATCGCCTTCAACTTCTCCTCACCCACCCCCGTTCGCTTCAGAACACTGGGACCCCGAACCCCGCCGCTTTCGTACCCCACGCAGGGGAGTCACAGGGGACGACCCGCTTTGGATGATGCCACCCTCCGGCAAAACTCCCTCGCATGTCCCGCATTAACTCGGATTCAATCCCCAAACACCTTCCCTCCCTAAAAGCTTAACTTCTCTCTATCCTAATTGCTTATTTCTACCCTGCGTGTTGTGGCGAATCGTAGAGGCTTACCACCAGCTGTTTTCCAAGGTACCAAGACGCACAATGAAATAGCTATGAAATTTTTTTCTAATTAATGCTGATGGCGTAACATGCGGCGCTACTCTGGTAGCTACAAAGCTGGCAGAATTGTTTTCTTAGCTGAAGCATTCGTCGAACTCTCTTGAATAAAATATTTATGCTGTACGCCGGCTCCTTATATACATTCGAGTCGTAGCCATTTTTTCGCTGGCATTGTTAACGTAAGGCCTTCTGAGGGTCAGACGGGCGGATAGACGAACGGGCGCTACGAGTCCATGGGTGCCTGATAAACGCGCGTCTATACGGTATCCCTTATGAGCAGGGGAGGCCCGCTGTACAGCCCAGGTTTAAACGCCCGATCGCCGTTCCCTGCATAGACGGGTGCAGCAGACGCCTTCGAGAGCTTGGCACACAAGGTGGAAGGAGGAGCCGTGGGTGCGTCCCTTTTGTAAAATGGGCCGTTCTCCTCCCAGACGATGGGGGAAAGAGGTACAGTATAGAAGAGGAATAAAATAAAAGAAAAAAGAATACAAAGGCCGTGCACTACGTCCCGAAATCGGGACAAGGCGAATAAAGGAGGGGTCGGGCTAACGTTGAAACATCGAAAAAGAAAAAAAAATGAGTTGGAATAGAAAGAAGAGCGGAGAAAGAAAAGAAGGTATCTTGAGACACTGACGGCTAGAGAAACAGCCGTGCAACCGTACCCCAGCTGAGAGTTCCGAGGCGAGCCCCAGTTCGTCTCGAATGCGTGCCCTGGCAAGGTCAGCTAGGTCTCGGGTTGGGCTTAGGTGCACGGCGGGAATCTGTTTGTCATCAGCACCGAATTTAATTTTAAAAAAAGAGGAAATAAGGGAGTTGATTCCTACTGAATAAAAAAAAAAGAACTCAATCAAATCATAATAGTAAGAATGAAACACCTGCGACCAAGCCAGGACAGAAGTAGAACGATAGAGAACGTCCGTTGCCGAAAAAGAAATCCAGTTCATATTTGAAAGGGAAAACACAAGGTAAGGATGCCGGGCGCAGAGAAGGACAGAATCAGCCGAAAAATTATATTATTTTGACAGCGGCTCCCAGGTTGCCACTAGCCGACTGACTCAGTCCAAATTGATTGCGGTGATGGTTGTATTGCATCCTCCTATGCATGTTATCTGGGCACGGCGAGCCGCATTTAATACGCGCTGTCCTCACAAATTAATCGGATCGAAGGTCTCATGTGTACACTACTCGCCAAACTTCTAAAAAATAGCGTCAGGGAAGCTCACGAGCTTCTTCATTAGCACGGAGCTCACAAGGTGAAGCAATTAACTGGGGAGTAAGAACCGTCATGCAGTTCAACACCCTTGGGTCTAAAGAAGAAGGCTTCGCGTAGTACATCCGCTACCCTGAGACGTCCACTGCTGTAAAAAAAAGAAAAAAAAAACGTGCGAAGCTAGCGCTCGATGCCAGAACCAAAGGTACAGCGCGGAAAAAGACAGACCAGGTAAAGGTTGGTTGCTTTTTTGCTGCATTTCTAACGCATTTCTTTTGTTTACATGTGATACACCTCTTTTTGTAAGCCAGTACTAGCGCTGAGTTCTTGTCTTTCCCTGTCACTTCATTCTCTTATCTTTTATCACGATTCATTTCCAACTTGCCCAGGTTTTTGTCTCAGTACAAGTACCAGCAAAAAGTGATTACATCAGAGCCTTCCCTGGGACTACTAAGGCGGTATTACCTTGGTAAGTACGAAAGGCCACTTCCCAGAGCTTAGAACAGTGTCCAGTCCAAAACGAACCAACTCAGTCTTGCGGGGGCTGTATTGACGGTTCCAGATGCGCTATCGAAAGTACAGTCTTCGTCAAAAGTAACCAGGCTGCATGGTTTGCTTCTAGCTTGTATAGTGGGGCCCTTGTGACTTTCCTAAAGATCGAAAAGTGTTGGAAGGTAAGAAGACTCCCAGTCCTTACCTTTAACGACCATTTCAGCTTCAGGGAAGCTGTAAGGGCTCCACTGTGCGAGCTAGCAGCAAACCATGCAGCCTGGTTACTTTTGACAAAGACTGTACATACAGTGTAGACCTACAGCGGGACATCGAAGTTGTGCCTGTTTTGCACCAAGTATAGGCGATCGTGCCTTACCAGTCACTGTGACTCGCTAAGCACATGGCTCATGCACAGGCTGTCGTACCAGACCTTGACTTCCAGTTTCCCTGTACCTAGAAAGAGCCTCAACGCAGTACGATTTCCTTCCTTAACGGGCAACCAAAGTTGCTACGCTCTGGGATGCGAAGGTATATCGTGAGCAAGCAAGATCAAAATGACGCTGCTGAGCAAAAGGCGTTCTAATTTCCGAATAAAGCAGCGTTCGCAACATCCTCGGTGAAGAAGCCGCCGCATTTCCTCCCTTCAAGACGTACTACACGAGTACCCAGCAGGAGGTATACCTAGAAACAAGCAGGCCAAGACGAAGTAAAAAGCCTCAACTGCAAGCTGTAAACACTGCCCCATCCACTCGCTGCCCTTCCCCTCCTCCTTTCAAAGCAGCAACCAGCACATCTGGTCCGCTCTCTCCCCACCTTCACTTCGATTCCTCCTCTTCCGCACTTCCTGAGGAGCGGCCTACAAACCTTTGGCCACCGCGGCTGACGCCTGATTCCCCATGGGGTGCCAGACAACGTGGAGCCAGGGGATACGGACCCACGACCAAGGAGGAAGAAGGGGGGGGGGGGTCAAGGGAACAGGAAAAGGGGGGGGGGAGAAGGGGCCAGGTAGTACGGGTAGGTGTGGCGGAATGAATGGGCCAGCAATAGAAAAGCAGGAACAAAACCGTACTTTCCGTGCCACGCTGTGTAGTTTGGGGTCGCCATGGCGGCGGCGAGGTGCACTGTGGTGTTTTTGTGAAATCGAGCGAGAGCAGGTGGCAGGTAGGAACGGGAGGGAAAATAAAAAAAAGGGATAAGAGGGAAGGGGAGGGGATCCTCTCATGGCCCTTCCCTTCGCGCGGCCCCGGCTCCTCCTCTACCGTGGCAGCTAGGTGCTAGCTGTGCTGCTGGAACACTGGGACCACATTGCAAGCTGACTTGCGAGCCAGTGGAGCAACAGACGACCCGAATTCCGGTGGCCATCAAAATATGGTAGTCCGCCGTGCGCAGTGTTATGCCATTTGAGTTTGTTGCGTTGCGTTAAACATGCGGCTGCACGAAGCCACGAGTGACACACACGTTGAGAGGAACAACTCTGCCGGCCACGACAGGCCTAGCCTTTCATTAAATTGTCGGAAGTGTAGGGGGCGCCAGTGATTACACATAACACGCAGGAGATGGCAGACAGCGCTAAGGTTTTGCATTAATCCTCTAAAGCACTTCGTCTTGCAAAAACCACAGAGTTTCTCAGGCACGAAATTCCCTGATCGGCCGAGAGCGTTGTGACGGCGTCAACACCACCAAATTCGAAAATCTGAGGGCTAGACTTAGATTATCGTCCATTGGATTATCATATGGGATTATACTAACCTGATCCACTCTTCGACCTTAACCCAAGTACTAATCCACATCAACTCACTCACTAATCCTCATAAATGCGCCTCAATGCGCACACCATTCCACCTTAATCTCTTTTCTAGAGTGGGCTGTATACTTCCAAAAAGTTGAGATATCAAAAATAAAAAAATGAAAGAAATGAAAAATGATAAATGGAGGGAGGATATATTCTAAAAGAATTACAAATAATAAAAATAACCAAGAAATAAAACAAAAATAAAGAGAAATCAAGAAAGAATAAACGAAAATAAAAATGAAAAGCGAGGGAGAATGAAAGCAATGGGAAAGGCTTCCGCATTTCCGCTCTTAAGCAGATAAGTGAAATCCTGCAATTCTTAGTGACGTCATGGAACGAACAATTAACTCGTAGACTCTAGAGCGTTGAAGCGATAGCGACAGTGATGCCTGTGCCAAATCTTGTTTCTTAGAATATGAGCAGTGCCCAAGGCTCTTTCCTCCATCCTCCGGCATGGTCTAGTGGTTAGGATACCTGGCTCTCACCCAGGAGGCCCGGGTTCGATTCCCGGTGTCGGAACAAATTTTTTTGCTGTAAAAACTGCAGTTATAAAAATACTTTATGAATTTTAGCATTACACTTTTTTTGTATGCTGATGTAAACACGAACCCGGACCAGTCCCTCGACCCTGCCCGCCACCTTTGCATCTTTTTATTTCACTCTGCTTCACACAACAGACGCCGTCTATGATAGCCTCCATTCAAAGCCTGACGCCCTGCCCTCTTCCCCTAGTTTGCGCATGGTCAGGTGGGCTTTAATAGTTAAAGCCCGCCGCCTCCTCTCCTGCCAGGGTGCCCGCGGGGTCCGACGACAGACGGTGGATCTTTCGCCGCAGTTGGCAGGCCTCGGTGGATTGAGAGAGGGAAAGAGAGTGAGTACGATTACGCTTGTGAGGGAGAGAGCGGTGACCAGGAGAGGGGGAAAGCCCGGCAGGGGGAGCAGCGTTATACATATATATGCTCCCTAGTACACATAGACCACCGAGCGCCCTCTGATGGGTGAGCGACGAAGCGTCTAAAAGGCGAACATCTGGACACCCTAATCTGGACTTGGCGGCCGTGCAAGCCGACTGACCCAAACGTTACTAGCACGTTGCCCCTGACTGTATCGACAGGCGTCAGCAGCTGCATCGGGCACTTGCAGAAGGTGACCTCTGAACCCGCGACCTTAACTGCGACCTCTACAGAAGGCAGCCTGCATGTTGCTATTAGCCACGAGTAGCAAACAATTACAACTGAACACGAAGAACTAAGTTGCGTACCGACATCCGTGAACGGTGGTTTGTTGCTCTTTCGGTTAATAGTTTACCTCTATCGCAGAGCTAAATGTTATGTGCGTGTTAACTTTGTACCCCGCTGCAGCGTGAGTTGCTACTTTTGATCTATTCCCTGCCCGCTATGACCACATTTGCTGGGATTGCGCGTTTAAATATTATATTTACAATTCCGCAGTGCATCTCCTGTGAGCTGACATCACTAGTCATTGGCGTACTCAGCAATATGCATACCCAACAATTCTGGGCAAAAACATTTTTGAACAGGAAAGAGTTTATAAGCGCAAATTTTCCATATATTGTAAGATTTCACTATAACAATCAATATATCCGCAGATCTCCCGACGGCAGGCTTGAATTTTTTTGCTATTAACGTTTTTGCTATCGTCAAAAGCGCTTCTTATTGGTTCTTTATGGCAGTCGATGGAAACACTATAAAAGATAGATATTGCTAAATATCCGAAGAATAGACCATTACCTCCATACGAGTACCTTAAAGTTTTCCAATGTCCAAAATTTTTGTCCAAGAATGCTGGACGTGTAATAACGCTAAGGAATAGACAGCGCTAAGGTATAAGCGTACCCTTTCTTGCAAGTTGTTGCCAACTGTGCGGAGACTACGAGCTCGGGGTGACGGCTTCACAAAGTGGGCTGTTCTCGCACGCTCATCAGCTAATCACACACCACTAAAAGCTGTCACCTCGCATTTGTGAAGCTTTCACTTTACAACCAATAAGTTATGGGATGGAACACACAAGCAGCATGTCAAACTACACATGCGCCATTGAACGACTGCGGCGGTGGGATGCAACTTTTTTGTCATTGCCCCGCCGCGGTGGCTCAGTGGTTACGGCGCTCGGCTGCTGACCAGGAAGACGCGGGTTCGATCCCGGCCGCGGCGGCTGAATTTCGATGAAGGCGAAATTCTAGAGGCCCGTGTGCTGTGCGATGTCAGTGCACGTTAAAGAACCCCATGTGGTCGAAATTTCCGAAGCCCTTCACTACGGCGTCTCTCGTAGCTTCAGTCGCTATGGGACGTTAAACACCAATAAACTAAACTAAACTTTTAAGGCGGAAGCCTTTAATGCCTCATCGTTGTAAGCAGGAGTTTTCGACAGAAAATGTCACGCTTTTCAATTGGTCGAAATGCTCGTGACGTCACAGTGCGCGAATTTCAAATGGGGCCAATTGTACTTTGGCTAGTAACCGTGCAACCAATCAAAGGGATCGTGTAGTGATGCTCCAACTAAGTGGGACTGAGTTTAGTTAATTGCTTAATTAATCAATTAGCCTAATTAAGATAGAGGAGAATGAAGAGGTCAAAGACAGAGGAAAAGAAAAGAAAGACGCTCGTCGCAGCGACAACAGCGTCCGCGGAAGGAGACGCTGCTGAAAAAAAACAGATAAGTACGAAGCCGCGTTCGCTCCACCACCACGCACTTCCCCACTCAGTTCGACGTTGCTCGTTTCATATACGTTGTGTCGAACATCCTAGACAGTTCCAACATTTGACAGGTGAATGACAGAACACGATGGATAGAAATACAATGATATAAATATGAAATAGCCTAATTAACCTTTCTAGTTAGACCGCATAAATCAATAAAACCGAGAACGAAATTGGTCGAGTTGGGGAATCGAACCAGGGTCTCCGGAGTGCGATACGAGCACGCTAGCCACTCCGTAATGCCAGCTGAATGGTTTGGAATGAACAAAGGCGCGTCTAGCTAATACGCCGTCTTCGTTCACTCCCATCTTCCCCCTTTCCCTTACGGCGAGGTGCAGGTGTCCACCCAGATATGCGAGAGAGATACATTTCCTTTCCTCAAAAAATAAATTTACCGCCCAGCAAGGCGTACAGCCGAATTGGCGATGGCGTTCTGTGGACTCCCTGGCAGCGTTGCAAGACGCTGTCGCGTTCCACTCTTACAGGCGAAGCTTAACATGTTAACCACACATCAGTAACACACGCAGACAGCCAATGGACGCGTCATTCGCTGGTAGCACTTGAATCATCATTCACAACCACATTCGTGGCAGAATGCTGTACTCAGGCTTTCGCCTTGCACCACTTTAGTCGCCAAAGTGACTCCTAATTTTTTTGTCATTGTCCGTCCACTGTGAATGCTGTACAGGCCGAATGAAGTGCCATTGAAGCAAATGACACGAGAGCAAATATTTAAGAGTGTCTACAAACGTTTTCATTCCTTAAGAAAGGAATGTGTTTTGTCGTTTCTTCTGGTCTATAGTGCACAGTGTAGTGAAGTATAGCGCGGGTAGTTTTCATGATGCGGTCGCTGTTGCAGCGAAACAAACCATAGGCAATCAATGCCATCTCAAAGACAGAAAACAGCAAGAGGCAAATGAGTCCCTTTCTTCTCATCTGAGAGAAACGCACACCCGCAGACGAACAGTAGGCATTAAAAGTTACATAATTATACATAATAAGGTCGTGAGTTCGGGTCCCACCGGCGGCATGTGGTTGTATATTTGCTTCTGCTTTCTAATCAATTATATCTAAGTAATAAAATAATTACACTATTAATGTCCCATTGATCAACACCGCGAATTGAAGAAAAAGAAAGATTCCCCTATGCTCCTGGGGTTCAGTGACTGTTGGCTTCCTTTATATAGCTTTGTGGCAAAACATAAACGTCTGTGAACAAAAAACGAAGCATCCAAAAGCTCACCTCTTCACGTTCCACAAGAGTTGCCACCCGGCCGATCTGAAATGCAACCAAGGGCAGGCGGTCAAAATCTTCAGCAGTAAATTTGGTTTTTTAAACGAGTTTACAAAGTCCGCAGCATGTGCGAAAGGTGAGAAACTATAGGCTTTTAACCATAGTTTCCAAAGTGGTGAAGTAAAGTAGTTTTGATGCTACTTTACTTCGCCACAGCACAGATTTGCCAGTGACTGTATCGTCGAGGCTGTAATCGAGTATAAAAGCATTAGTATCGATTACTCATCAAAGACCACCAAACTGAAATTGCTAGTTAGCCATACAGACCAAGAACGATAAAAGAACAATTCAAAAGCTGGTGCAAATCAAACACTGATTGACTAAGGAGCGGCAGGTATAATTTTACA
Source organism: Amblyomma mixtum (assembly GCF_055824585.1). Lineage (NCBI taxonomy): Eukaryota > Metazoa > Arthropoda > Arachnida > Ixodida > Ixodidae > Amblyomma > Amblyomma mixtum. Next base: position 112,584,176 of record NC_143020.1, on the reverse strand, counting down.
GCTCACAGTAACTGTACAAACGCTGTCAGCGTCGGCAGCCGAACGGAAGCCCAGCTTTCTTGGACAATACATTCAACTGTGAGGCAACTGCGCAATATTGTAGCATACTGTTATGAACCGACTGATTGGAATGATACATTCTTCCGATACCTTCCAAAACATTGCTTTTAAATTTAGGTTTGTCCTGTATTCGCAAGTCTTACGGTAAGAGAAAAAAAAAACTGCTCATAAACAACTTCCACCAAAAAAAAAAGGCACTCGTCTAGATTCAATCAATATTCTATCACCCCAAACAAAACGAACGTTTTCGACGCAAGTACGTTCACCTCAGAGGTCGCTCAACCTTACTTGTACAACACTGATGACTACGAAACAACACTCGATTCTATCTCCAATTCTTTACCTTGTTTTTCTGCCCCCTCGGCAACAAATCATAGAAACGAAGGAAACCGCCTGAATGGCATCAAAGCGTGCATACGAGAAGGCAGATGCCAACACGGCGCTTGATTCCACGGCTCAGCCGAAAGACAAACGACGACGTGACCCCTCTGCCAAAGACAGTGAACTTCGCTGTTCCCCGCCCTAGCGTATGCCGCATGTGGTATAGTATACAGGGGCAACGAAGGTACAAAAAAAAAAAACGGAGGGCAGGATTCGTGAGGCCGGAATGGTCGTAAACAAGGATTCCTGGCTACCTCGAGGCAAGCTATACACCCATCCCCTCCCACGGCATCGCAAGTGATTAGGTCAGGAAGCAAGCATCGAGCATTCTACATCATAATCATCATATTCTCCTCCTTTGGCTCCGGAGTCATTTGTCTTGAATCGCGGCGGAAGGTGCTTTACGGGAAATCCGCCACCGTGTTTGCCCCCCCCCCCCCCCCCCCTCTCCATGGGATATGGCTTTATTGTCTTTCACGGGGGAAAAACTGACGGATGAAAAAACAAAAGAAGGCATCGTACTGCAGGGGAGCTGCATTCCAGAACGGGTCACGACAGAGCTAGGAAAAAAGAAGTGCAAGCTCCATCGCTTGACTGAGGAGGGCCGTGAGCACAGTAGCGTGCTTTATCGTGGCCAAAAGGATGTCACTTGGTCCTATCTCGGCATCTCTTTTTTAGAACACCAATGGGCGAGTGTAAATTAAGAACAACATGAGCGCCTGGGAAAGCTGGTTAAATTTAGTTACAGGCGGCTCATTATGAGCTGTAAGAGATGGCAATCCCCCTCCATTTCTTGTTTCTTTTTTAACGTATTAAAATTAGAGGTACATTTCTCCCGCATTCGAGACGGAACTGGAAAATAATAACCGCAAAATGCTCGACCCAGTTTGAAAAAACTATTGTTGGAACAATTGTCGCGCCGTGGCTGGTTGCTAACTGTACTGCTTTACTAGTTAATTCCGGGAAGCCCATTATCTATTCTGGTGCGTAGCGTCCATTCTTGCTGTAACTAATTTGACCCTGGTCGTGGAAACCGGGCCGGTAATGTTCACAGAGTCCCAAAAAGAGAACAAATGAGAAACAAATTAAACGAGCGCCCTCAGTCCAAATAGAGCTCCTGCTGACTGCCAAGCAAAAATAAACACCCCGAGCTACACCGTGAGAAAAGAAAAATTAAAAAAAAAGACAGTCATAACAACAGCAGTATAAAGACGCGTGACTGAAAGCTGATGGAGACACGACCAAGAGCAAGAGCGTCTAATTACACATGCTGTCTGAACGCCATAAAATTGATTAAAAAGTTAAAAAAAAATATTAACCACGCCACGATTGAACTATGAAGGTGCAGGTGCTTTTTGACGAACTGAGTGGTACGTTTTCCAGATTTTACTTAACTCCCAAGTAAGCGTCAATGAAGCAACCACTGCCAATTGGAAACAAGTCATATTTAAAAAAAAAAAAACAGTACAGTGTCTTTAAAAAACGCGCGGAGCTGCATTACCCCCAAATTCCTCGTGATCTCACGGAACAATTGCATGTACTGCACATCTCAGACGACTCGCATTTTATAGGGGGGGAATGTTTGCTGTACAAGAATACAGGGTAAAATCATGCAATTTATTTCGTGCCTGTATCGTCCTTCACAAGGACGCATGAGGATAATAAATCAAAAGAAAATTAGGCACTTAAATAGCGGTAAAACATATGCGTACAGGCGGCTTGAACAATTTCTGAACTCTGAACACAGAAGTCTCCAGCCGCAGCCTGTCATTGGTATACCTGACCGAAACCGACGCCGCACCATCGAACTAAGAAAGATACTGCTGGTTCGATAACTTTATTCCGTAAATGCACGAGCCTGCATATAAAGTCACAACCATAGAAACGCGGAAAGGCGAACAAGACATGAGAAGCAGGCTGTCAGCCCTACATGCATGCGATTATAAGACACGAATAAAACCCGAATATTTTTGGAAACCATGCAAGTTTGTCGATACATCACTCTTCCTTTCATCTTGTACTTTCTCGTATCCTGGATACGGCGCCAGGAGCCACCGTCAAAGACCGTTCTTAGCTATTCTTATTCCCAAGTGATCAATACGTCGGTATCCCTTTCGAGAATATGCCGCGTATCAATTGAAAAGCTGTGTCCGCAGTACACCGATCTATAGGCCTGCATTAGCGCGAAAGCCAGCCTTTATGCTATATACCTCAGAGCTGCAGGCATACCCTTATATTTGACGGCGCCTAGCAACGAAGCGGCTTTGTGAAGAAACGTTGCAAATTCTTAAAAGAGAAAACGCGGGGTTTGAAGGAAGGGGGGGGGGGGGGGGCACAACAGAAGCAAATCTGCCCACGATTTGCTGCGGTGGTTCAACGGCTATGGCGCTCTCCACCTGGTCCCTACTGGGTGTCCTCTTCTCCTATGTTCACAATCAGGGTTTGGATCGTGCAATCAAAAGCTTTACTCATTCCTATCGTATGTAGACAGAAATTCTTGAAGCGAGATCACTTTTTTCGATTACTGCAAAGTCTTCAGTTGTGCCGCCGCGGTCGATCAGTCGTTATGGTGCTCGGCTGCTGGCCCGAAAGACGCGGGTGCGATCCCGGCCGCGGCGGTCCAATTTCGATGGAGGCGAAATTCTAGAGGCCCGTGTACTGTGCGATGTCAGAGCACGTTAAAGAACCCCAGGTGGTGGAAATTTGCGTAGCCCTCCACTACGCGTCCCCTCATAGCCCGAGTCGCTTTGGGACGTTAAACCGACATAAACCCAAACCCACTGTTCCGTTGTCCTCAAAGAGGTGCCCATGTCGCGAGATCGGAGCTTTGGGACAATGACGAAGTCCCATTTTTATCCCGCAAGGGTAACTAATGCAAAAGAGCGCCATTCCCAAAGTTAAAGGGCCAGCTCTTGTCCGTGAAGGCGTAGGACAAAATCGAGAATGGAAGCGAGCTGAAATCGGGGCGTAGAGGCCCACTCTAGGAATCGCTCTACAGTGATTCCTGCGACAATGTGCATGGCCTTTGCCGTAGCAAGAGGGCGCAGTCAAACTGACGCCGCGACAGAGCTAGTTGGTCTTTACGATAGGAGACCACGTAATTGAAACACGGCAATAATTTCTGTGGTTACGAAAAGTTGGTTTCCAAAAGCACAGCCAAACTTTTTGTGCTAAGACATAAGAAAAATACTATAATCTGCTCGTCTTTGTCAGCCAGGGCTTCACGAAAAATTACGAGTCTGCGAGATGGTGGGTGCTAGACCACGGTGAATGACCTCACTGGATCACAGCATCTCATATACGAGAAGTTTGTGTTCAGTGCGTCGAAAGTGGGGCTATAGACAAAGTGAGGCCAAGCCCTGCGAAGCTTCAGGTGCGCTGTGGACTCTGTGCGAACAATAAATGAACGCTCTCCCTAAAATAACTAAAATAACTAAAACGACTAAAATACACGTGATCTAGTTGCTAATCAGACTGCTGTTCGCTGTTCAGTTTGAAAGCATGACCACAGACATATTGGGAAAAGAATAAGGAACATGTTAGTAGCTGCCACCGAAAGAAGGCACAATATGTCTACATTCTAAAGATGGATTAGCCTATAAGAGAATAAAAGGTGAATAAGGTGTCCCCTAGCGCACTTTCGTTTAAGGGCAGGATTCGGTGCTCAAAGCCTGGGGTAGATTTCCATTACTAAATATACAGAATGCTTACTCTTGTCAACGGAAGTATATTCCCACTGCAAAGCATAGTAAATTGGTGCCGCTAGCACTGGGATGGGCCTTTTAAAGGGGACACTGGAGATCATGAGGCTAGCGAACATGGAAGATTGAAACATCGTTTTAAATCTTCGTAACTGCTAGAACTTCGCATGTTTTGTGGTGGAAATTTGTTTCGTTGCCAACCATAAGCGTTCCCTATTAATTTTTAGCGATGGAAATCTACCCCGATCTTCGCATGTTTTGAGGTGGAAATTTCTTCCGTTGCCAACCATAAGCGTTCCGTATTGGTTTCTAGTTATCGAAATCTACCACAGGGCTTGGGCAGCATACCATTCCCCTAAAAGGGAGTTAATCAAAGGGCAGTTTATTCCCTTTCGACACCTGTATAGGCATGTTTAGAGTGTGCCTGTCTCGGAGGAGAACGAAGAGAAAGAGTACAGAAAGGGAAGAAGCGTGTTCCTTCTCTGCGTGTTTGTGCTTCTTCGCTGCCGGTATGAATCAGGAATGTTACCAACTTGCCCAATAACGTGTTTTACTCGAGCTTGGGCACATCCACAATCCCCCCCTTACTGTGTGATATTAACTTCACATAACTATTTCCCCGCCTAAACAATTTGGCGTGGCACCTGTTACAAGAATGCGCAAACCACTCGCCTGGTTTTAGCAACAAACAAAACAACAAGAAAAAAATGTACAAGACGCTTGGGTGTCGAACACGTACACATAGTTGGGAGAAAATAAATTCGCTTCACGCCAAAGGGCTCACGTTGGTGCCCATCGTCTCTAACTCTCCTCCTCATCAATTACAGCGCGCTTACGCAACGATTTACGAATGCTAAGACACCCATCACTGAGCGGATAGCAGCTCCCGTGCTTGAGCTGAGAAGAAACGCTCGCGTGTGCATCCCCTCCGGCCCTTCTCTCTCTGAAAGGAAGAAAAAGAAAGGCAACATTCGCGGACGTGGAGAGTGCCGTCCCAGGCAGTAGCATTCAATTAGGAGAGACGGAGCGGCCGCTCCCAGTTTTCATTGCGCTGTCAGCCTGTATTTGTGTGCAGCCTTGTTGAAGGTACCGAACGGATCGTGGCGAAGTGAGTACGAACGCCACGTTTGCACGTATTCTTTCCTGTCCACCGACGGGGGCATTAAGCTCCACTCCAAACAGTCCTAAGTGTGCACAATATCCATAGGCACAGTGCAGCTCCTCCAGAAACAATTACCGCCGTATCACCGCAAACCTCAAGTGGCATGAGGCAGCTTCCTGTTGCATGCCATTATTGTAGAGTCTGATATCCTAGGATCATGGCCTCGCATACGATTAAAGGCGCATTACTTTGCAGCGCGACATATGCGAAAGCGCGAACAACTCGAAGGGGAATAAACAGTTGTGGGTTAGCGCAAGTCCCGTGTACCTTTCTGTGCTGTCCCATAAGTTGAGTCGTGATGTAATCTGCTTTTTCCGCTCTTCCCCTCCTTTCCTTTTTTTTTCTTGTGATTCTTTTATTTTTTGACGACAAGTGGTGGCCTTGAATAGTACTCAGCCAGTATCCTTAACAGGTTAAGAGTACCTTTGCACAAGCCAATAGGAAACAAGAATTCACAACGCACCCAAGACGATAGTATCAGGGAATCGGTGCTGGTTTATGGGGTTTAACTATGTTTAACGTCCCAAAGCGACTCAGGCTATGAGAGACGCCGTAGTGGAGGGCTCCGGAAATTTCGACCACCTGGGGTTTCGACCATCGGCGAACACTCTCACAGGCTTTGCTCATAAAGTTAGCGGATTATCGCGCATTTGTAGCTTCGTGAGATCCCAACTTCAGGTACTACGGAGCTCCTTGAGAGAGATAATCCTTATGCCTCTCTTAGGTTTTTATATGGAAATAAAAAACTGAGATCACAGCGGCGACCCGCACTGGAGCAATGCGAAAGCAAAACGTCCGCAGGCTATAACGACGTCCGTGGCTTTTCTGACGCCCATGTAGTAGATCGACCACCATGACTATTTTGACGTCTAAGTGAATTTTTTCGCGCTTTATTAGTTATCTAATTACACCTCATCAACCAGATTTTTCCCACGGCAACGTTTTATGTCACGCTGTCTATTGCAATCACACTTTTACGCATTTATCTTAAGGGAACGATGTAGTCGTGCGGACAAAATCGCGGACACATTTTGCTGACGCGACAGAGCCGTACAATGGCCAAGTATTAATAATAAACGAGAAAAAAGGATTCAGGGATAAGGATAATCAGAATGCGGTCCCACTGTGCCATTGCTTTCGGGCCCGCACTAAACTTGTACCCTACAGCCCTTCTCTCTAAGCATGCGCAGAGCTGCACAGATTTGTGCAGAGACAGGAGTACGCACTAATCAGACGGGAAGAAAAAATAGCGGATGCCAAAGCCGCACGGTTAATTAACATTCCTGGATGCCCCGGCGCGGCCGGGACGGACAGCCGTTCGAAGCCGCCATCTTTCTTCCAAACATCCTGACCACGTGCGGCGAATTATTAGAGCGCCACCCACCCGCTCTACGCCTACAACCAGAGCGGAGGCGCAACGGAGGGCTTTGGTCTTCCTCTTTTTTTTAGTAATCTTTGAAAATGTCTGAGGAAGGGTGTAGGTGACACACAGCGTGCGTGGAGAGGGCGTATGATGGACGTACGAGAAAATAGGAAACGGTCCGAGACCTCAAGTCGTGCCGAAGTAAGAACAAGACAGGCACTCTTCTTTTAATTGCGTGGCTGCGTAGGGCTTCGCGTGGCGTTGACACGGGGGGCGTCCCCTCGGTGCGGCTACGGGGTTCGAGAGTGAGGTGCGGTCGAGTTAGAATGGCGTGGAAATGTGTTAGGAGTGGAGCTACGAATATCCACAGGTCAATTCGTTTCGAAGAAGAACGCCAGGGGACTCTGGCATGGCGTTAAGTGAAGGCGAAAGGGTATCAATCGCGCAGTGCTGTCTTTAGTTGTTTCGACGTTTTCTCTAGGCTCCCGTGACCAACTGAAAGAAACATGAATCAGTTTTCTCTTCGGTTCATACCTTGACGTCTTCTAAGCTGACGCCCCTCTACCCCCCCCCCCCCCCCCCCCCCCCCCCAAAGAAAGAAGAAAAAGTCTCGTCGTGGCATCAGTTGCTGCACATAATGACTCTCTCCCTTTAAGCTTGCCAAGGGTGTCCAGAATCAGTTCTAGACTGTAAAAATTGCTAACAACTGATAGACTACACAGCCCGTGAGCATGACTATCACGTATGATAATGGTGGAGACAAATTTAACATCTTAAATGAGGCATTGCTTCTCCGAGAATTAAAGGTTACAAGCCTAATTAGAAGTCAGACTTTTCGACTTGCTACGGAATTAAATGGCAGAGGCAGTGATATAGCTGTCCCCTACTAAGCCCCCTCCCGTTAGCTTGATCGTGCACTACAAGGCTTACATTAGCCAAGCCCCCCGTGAGCACATAACCACGCAGGGCGCACTCTCGAAAATGCGCCTCTCCGTGAGTGAGATTCTTTTTGACCAACACATGAACACGAGAGTTCTCTGTCAAAACGCATTACGCTGCGAATGTCGTTTACTCCCGCAAAAGCCCCCTGCGCGCCGATCACCGTATACCTGTCCAACATTCGTCGGCGAGAATTTTGAAAACTTCAAAACTGTAAGACACTGGTATAGACATACTGAAGGTGATGGTCCATTCTTTCGACGCGTAGAAAAATCTTTCTTTTATAGTGTTTCCGTCGCTCGCACAGAACAGTTAAGACTACCATAGAAAACCAATGGGGAATGCTTTTAACGTCCCAAAGCAACTCAGGTTATGAGGGACGCCGTAGTGAAGGGCTCCGGAAATTTCGACCACCTGGGGTTTTTACCATGCACTGACATCGCACAGTACACGAGCCTCTAGAATTTCGCCTCCCTCGAAATACGACCGCCGCTGCCAGGATCGAACCCGCGTCTTTCGACTCAGCAGCCGAGCGCCATAGCCACTGAGCCACCGCGGCGGCCCCGGCAAGCGATTAACGGGAGTCACAATCCAGCCGCGATTCCTATTCCACCACGTCGCGCCATCTCTCGGCTTCTCACGCCTTTCATCTTCCCTTTCCAAGGTAACCCCGAAACCAGCATCAAAGCTCGCCACCACCTTCCGAAAAAAGACGACGACCCGCACACACACACCACTGTATATAAACACGTGGGAAAAGCGCACGAGCTTAGAAAGAGACTCGCCCTGGGGCCGGAGATGCACGATGGCCAAATGACGGGTTGCATAGCACGCACGGGGAGCGAGTCACCGAGCGCAAAAGGCAGCCCCGAAAGCGCTTCCCTGCGGCGCCAACCCAGCCGCCGTCATCGTCGCTGGCGTATTAACGGCGACGAGGCACGCAAGCGTCTTCATCCGTACTCTGCTTTGCGCGAAGCTCTCTTTCGCACGGTCACTGGGCGAGTGAAGACTCGCGAGAACGTCCCGTAGGATCGCCATAGGCGCCCCTGCCGGTGGTTTTACAAACAAATCTGCTCTTGAAGAGCGTAGTGGAGTTTAGAAAACGGGTACGCCTAGCTCGTTTATAAATATGTAATTAGGATGAACCTGATGGGAAGATAGCACCAATTACTCTCACACGGTGATGTAAATTTTCCGGCCAGAAGGTGACGGTTTACCAGACAAAGGATTGGATACTTGTGCATTTCAAAATTTCAGCAGGAATGCAATGCAAGCGTCGGAGTCGCTGACTGTGCACGGTCTTTGCAGCAGAGTATTGTTCTTTTCCAGTTGAAGTTTCTAACTCACTCAACAGTAAACTTTGTTGCACTGTGGGCGTTTGTCTTAAATGGATGTAGCTTTGCAATACCAAGGAGTATATACCAATGCGCAAAATGGATGTAGCCTTACAATAATAGGGAGTGTACACAAAAGCGCAGCCCCACGGCTACAAAGGAAAGCTATACAGTTTTCTCAGAAACTTCGTAGTTGAAGAAAAATTCGTCCTGGTCCGGGGTTCGAGTCCCAGACCATCGCCTGTCCGGGGCAGTTGCTCTAAGAACTCAGCTGTCCCGGCTAGCTCAACTGGAAGAGCAAATGCCCCGGAGGGGCCGCGGTTCCGCGTTCGAATCTCGGACCAGGACGAATTTTTCTTCAACTACGAAGTTTCTACGAAAGCTGTATAGCTTTTCTTTGTAGAAGTATCGCTGCGCTTGGATGGATGCCAATGAGCAATTACTCTCCTATTGCAAACCTTCTCGACATTGGGCGATCCCCCTAAACGTTGGACAAGCCTTGCAATAACTTTGGTTTGGTTTATTGGGGTTTAACGTCCCAAAGCGACTGAGGCTATGAGAGACGCCGTAGTGAAGGGCTCCAGAAATTTCGACCACCTGGGGTTCTTTAACGTGCACTGACATCGCACAGCACACGGGCCTCTAGAATTTCGAATTCAAGAAATTCAGCCGCCGCGGCCGGGATCGAACCCGCGTCTTTCGGGTCAGCAGCCGAGCGCCGTAACCACTGAGCCACCCCGGCGGGGCTCCAATAACTTTGTTCCTGAGACTGCTGTGTCATGACATCTCCGCCTTTCGTTAAACTGCAATTATGTTGAGCCGAAACCTTTAGGCTAGCTGCCCCTTCCTGATTGCTGGCCTCGAGACGAACCACTGTCCCCTGTTTAGTTCTCATCAAATACAACCACTTACCCGACCATCTTTCTCCATCCTAGAATGCCTAGCGCTAACCCAACCAGACAACTAACTAGCTCTGGTGCAGTAAGCTTATGGGCGTCCTGGACACTCATTTTGCGACATTTTGTAATGTGGGCTCTCCTCTTATTTCTACTGTCAGGAGTTCAAGTAGGTCCTCTGGAAACGCAAACTCTGTCATCACGATCCCCAATACCTTCCGCTTAGCACCATGGGCGGCGGTACGCTCTTCAGAGCACAATGCAACAAGTGGCACATCCACAAGAGCACCCGCTCTCCGTTCTTGCATGTTCCGAAGCACAGCACTGAACATGCAAGGAGCAAGGGCACATGGGAAACGACACCCCACCTTCTCTCTTTTGATTTAACGTGCGTGAATGGAGCCCGCATAGCCAGACCAAACGGCCACCGTAACCTGCTTCATGGAGCAAAATGTCCCAGGGACAGGGACAATCACGACAAGGTATACGATGCCAATTGGAACGTTGTGCATTCCAGAAAACACCCACCAATCATATGTCGCTGCAAAAACAAACTAAAGGTGCACGTGATTGGACACAACACACCAACAATAGAATGTAGTACCTACACCCACAACAGATAAGTTCGTCTCTATAGTAAACCGCACGGCCAAGGTGCTCAACAACTGTCGCATTAAGATGCTGATCAGTGAAACTCTGTGCGGTCATACGTGGCCTAACGTACGCTTCCCTTCCCGCATTATACCACACCTTTCCTCTGCATCACACCTATCCGGGATCCTCATGCCAATGTATTCCATGCCGATGATGACCGCATTTGCCCAGGCGAAGACGAGTCCTCTAGTTCGAACGGTGGTAAGTGGGTATGAGCTGTCCTCCCGCCGGTTGTTCAGTTTATCTGTGGTGCTAAACCTGGTTCAAGTGCGCCATTCGTTGTAAATGTGGGGCGGATGGTGGACAACTGAGAGGATGCATCAGAATGGTCCATAGGGGGAAGAGATCCCTTCCTTCGGCCCTGAGAAGACCGAAAAGCCTGAGAGCATTAAATACGAAGATGGGCCCGTTTCGGACTTCCTGACATAATACTGAGGCGCTATAACACCAAGGTTCCTTTTTGTTTTGATATCTTGACCGCCATTTACAGTATGCACGTTATCGGGAAGCAGAGCTAATATCTGGATTCCAGATGGTGACAGCAGCAGTGCTCTGATGACTCCTATAGGCGATTGCGTGCATGGCGACGTAGACCTGCCAGGTCACAGATCTGTGCCTTATATTCCAGATCTTAACTAACATCTAAGTGTAGCTACGGTGGAGCAGCTGCCGTTAGAGTAACCGCATGGCTAATTCCACCAATAGCTTCAACAACCTCAACTCATTCAACTACCACTGCCACTTCGTTGTAGAAGCCTAGAGGTGAAGGATGATTTTGCACTTATCCATGCCATGTAGACACCAATACACTTTACACAAACGAAGCCAAGGCGCTCAACTGCTGTATTTTCATGTTTGTTCCTTCCTTCAGTGATACGAGCCATAGCGATGCCACTCGATGCAAACGATGCAACGCGCATTTCAAACGTTCCGAGCGCACTTCGTATGAGGTCACCTCGTCGACAACCACTCCGCCGCGCGAGCTAGTCCCACACTGCCTCTACGTACACGTCTTGTCGGCGTGGGACTAAACCCCTTTCCTGTAAGGCAGCACGCAGGCATGCAGCCGTTGATCAGGGCCGACCCATCGGGCCCGAAGCAGGCATCCTATACAGATCAGTCCCTCCGTATCGTACGCACAAGCAGGCCATTCTGGTTAACCTCCTCGCGTTTCCTCTTCAGACACTAACAGACACAAACCGTGTGCATATAGTAGCGACAGACAACGGAGCTCGCGACCCTGAGGAATATAAAGGTGGCAAGGGGGAGGTGGGAAAGGGGTTTGCTATGCATGGCCGCGCTAATTGGTCGTCGTCCCCCCTCCGGGATCGACCCGGTTTGCATGCCCGGTGGCCATCATCGGGCCCAACAGTGCAGCCGAGGTTGGGGGGAGCTCGTTTCACCACCCGCTTATGGCTTCGCTGGCGCTGGCCTGTGCTCGTTGGCCGTGCGTGCATGTGAGTGCGTGTGTGAGTGCAGCAGTGTATTATTCTGGAGTGCGTGCGTACGGGCCGTTCAAGGCCCCGAAGATCGGCTGGCTGTCGGGCCATGCTACTTGTAGCTGGATGAATTCTGTGCAGTGCAATATAAAGTCACAGCTGTGACTGTTGCGTTTGTACGATTAGGAGAGAGGTAGATGCAAAGCGCCCCATTTTGCGAAGCGTTCGTTGGTGGAACACCGTAACGCTAAAAAATATATTAACTGAAATGCAAATAACAAATCTCTGTGGTTCACTACAGAGAAAGAGATGACTTCAGGGAACGGTATGATATGAGTATGAAGCGCGAAACAGTCCTGTCAACTGAACGACTCAAAAGCTAGCGCGTTAGTTAACACTCCACTAAAAAGGCCCGAAGAGAGATCGAATACTTCAACAAGGTCATAATCCTGCCCGGCGTCTTGCATAAATGCAAAACACGTAATAAGGTTGAATGAACTAAATAAACAACGTCGCTAGCAGCTAAGGAGGCTCGGACTTGAGCTGAAAAATAAAAGTTCTCTCTCTCTCTCTCAGCTGACCCTGAAATACAGGGAAAATTTTATACGCCCAAGGTCACACCGAGAGCAGTGCCCATCCGTACACGCCCTAGACTGTTCCTGGTACGCTTCTACGACTCTTTTCTCAATTTTTTCTTTCCTCTAGGCTCGTTCCCACAACAGATGGCACTTCCGAGGTGTCCACAAAGGATGAGACACCTACCGCTCCTTTCTTTTCGACACAACCTAACCTAACACGTCCTAATCTAACACGCAAGCGCAGGCTCTACCGCTCGCAAGCCCTCCCTGCCCTCGTACAGCACTGCGCGCAATTAGCCTTCGGACGCGATAAACACTGAACGCCTCATTTAGTGACCATGGAGGCAATCGAATACTCGTTTTCATTCCTTTTGCTTTCCTCGCTTCTTCGCCAGTGACGTCGCCGCCCCCCTGAGGCGGTTCTTGGGTCATTTATGAGCACTCGCATTGTTTCGGCTCTAACGGCGTCCTGGGTCACCTTGTCGCCTCCCAGCGGCGATCTTGATTCCTCTCTCGAAAGAGCGCTGTTTCATTTTTCATTTATGTTTTTGTTTCCCGATTTGCACTTCTTCGTACTTTTCCTCCTTCAGTCCTTAGCGCGCGCTAAGGAACAGGATGGACAGTTCTTAGCCCCTTTCTTAGCCCGCACTGTTTCTGGGCGCTACCAGGAATACATAACGACTGCGGGGAACTTCCCTTTTGCTGCGTCCCATTGGGGGTAGGGGCTGGTGTGACCAGGAACGCGTTCAATGACGCGTACCGAACAAGGCCACTAATGCTCACAGATTTTGCATGGTTGCGCCAGTGTAGAAAACGTGGACACGATTCAAGCGACAAGAAAACTTGCGATTGAATTTTTACTGCCACACTCCAGACGTCTATTCTCTTCCAAGAACTTTTAAAAAAAATTAAGAAGAGGTTTGGTTTGGTTTGGTTTATGGGGTTTAACGTCCCAAAGCGACTAAGGCTATGAGAGACGCCGCAGTGGAGGGCTCCGGAAATTTCGACCACCTGGGGTTCTTTAACGTGCCCTGACATCGCACAGCACACGGGCCTCTAGAATTTCGCCTTCAAGAAATTCAGCCGCCGCGGCCGGGATCGAACCCGCGTCTTTCGGGTAAAAAAAAATTAAGAATAAAAGAAGCAAAAATAAGAGAAGTAATAAGAAATTAAGAATAAAGTGGCGACGTGAAACATAAGACACCGGATAAATTTGTTAAAGGACCGTTCAAAAAAGCAGTATGTTCCCGCGCATGAGCATTCGCTCCAAACTTTCGTGCTGTCTGTACTGTTTTCTGAAAATTGCACTTTTATCTTCTTTAGTGTTTTCTGCAATAGCGAAACCACGGGAGAATTTATGACAAACAAAACTTGAAGCGCTATTAAAGCCACTAGGTACACTCTAAACACGAATACGTTTAAATGGGATTGAAAAGGCTGTGAGTTGTCCTCTGCCGTTCTAGAGCTCAGCTTACTCACTTTTCACTCTTTTTTCTAGAGCGTAGTTATTAGAAGCAAGCTCAGAACTGTTCAGGGAGGCGTGAAAGCATCACAGGTGTCCCGTCTATATGCTCATATGTCCGCATATGTTTTATGGGGAAGCGAAATGAGCAGTAACTGTCTCACTCCTCGGTGGACACCTCAACCACGCCGTGACGAAAGGGATGAGGCAGGGTGTTCATAGGGAAGAGGCGCATTAATGGAGGGCTCCGGATTAATTTCCACCGACTGGGAAGTTCACTAACGTGCGCTTACACCGCACAGAACACGAATGGGTTTTCACACCAGTCTCCATCGAAATGACGCCGTCTTGGCCGGGATACCTTCCGATGTCCCCGTGCTCTGTAGCCGAAAGCCACGAGCATTGTGCCACTACGCCGCGAAGGTGCTTCCCAACACGACGGCGTAACAACAGAAATTTTAAAACCAATGGGAAGTTGATTTTTTCGCCTCACAAGAAAAGAAGTTCCGGAAAAGTAACTAGCAGAACACGTGCAGAAAGGAGTAGAAATAGTAAAATCAAACAAATCGTTGTTTAAAGACCTGGATATCTTTCAGAATTGAACAAACGAGAACATACGTGCGGTGCCGCGGGTAAAAGAGAAAGATGTCTCCTATGTGCTTTCGTGGCATCGAATACTATATATCTCTTATACGTTTCATGTTAAATATGCTTTGCTTTTATACACTTGTTATATATGTGTTCTATGCATAAGTGCTTGTCCTGCTGTTTTGCAGTCCGTGTAAATGTCAGGGGGTTGACTGGACGCTAAATACACCGGCAAGAACAGAAGACTTCCAATTGTACAAGCTTACGATGATGTTCAGCATCTAGAGGTGCCGAGATAAAGCTTATTACCCAGGAACTCCTTTCCACAAAGTATTACTGAAACTACTTAGAAACTTCCAAATCAAGTTATGCGTTGGCATATACTCAATGCATTTCTTGGATTCTCTTCGACAAAAAAAAAAAACAAAAAAACAGGCATTTCATGGTTTTCGCGAAAAAAAAAACAGTCTAGGAGAAGAGGAAAGATCTTCCCCGTTCCCCTCAAACCCGCGCTGTTCCAGCATTTATTTTTTTCGTTAAAAACGGCTCTTCACAAAAGAAGAACGTTTTCCTCGCCCGATAATCTACCGACCTTATCGGGCTTCTCACACCAACGCACGATAAACAGTAAGTTCGGCGCAACCTGAGCCTTTGCTTTCAGCCTAACGGTGCGGAACCCGTCCCGCGTACAAGCCCGAACGACGTCTTGCATTCGAGACTTGCAGTCACCCGAGCCGCCTTCGGATATCCCCCGGAAAATTCTGCTTACTGCCACGCTCATTCCATGAAGATCTAGGAAATGCTTGCTGCTTTCACGAGCGCTGGTAATTTCCTTTAGCGTGCAGACGTGATTGCAGAATAGCTGCTTGACGATACTCGCAATGTTGCAAAACGAATGGCTACATCTCTTAAAGTCAAAAGCTGTCCTCGCGTTAATTGAAGTTAGTCTAGAGAGGAAAATTCACTCTTATCTAAGATGCACAGGATGGCAGGCAAAATGAGGCGATACTTAGTTCTCTCCGAATGGCATTTGTAATTCGTACCGCGAAGGCTAGCATCTGTAATATGCAACTAAAAGACAAGCCAGCTAGTGCGTTTGCAGTAACCAGGCACGTTCAGAGTAGCCGTAGGTTTTCCTATGAAATACCGGCGCTCAACAACAAGCGGTAGCAAAAAAAAAAAAAAAAAAACTTTTGCAATGATGTAGTGCCAAAATGCAACGGGCAACTCCTATTTGGCCTTGGGGCTACACAATGTGCTTATTCAGTCTGTCAACCTGCCTGTGATCGATGCGATAAGAACAATGCAAGAATAAATGGTGAATCATGAACACGTGCGAAAGGAAGCACTTGGAAACCACCGCGTGAAGTCCTCAAAAAAAAAAGAACGGGGTTGAAAAATTCGCTGTAGACAGCTCAACGTTTCTAAACATACATGTGTGTCGTAGCGCACGCATATTGTGTTGCATGGGGATAACACAGTCTCGCCGATGTTCCGGGATGAGAGAGAATTGTAAACAATTGCTGGATCCCCTGTTCTTCCTCGTGAAACGTATACCTGCTTTCATTGCCAAAGCTGTGGGCGCTAAGTTATGTGTTCTCAAAATGAAAGCCAGACACACACATGTAGACAAGAAACGAGCCAACAATGTCAGTGAAGTAAGAACAATCGAGCAAAGGAACAGCTGGATTGAAGCAGTCAACATCAATCTTCATTCTATTTCCAAAGTTAGCGATATAATGTCGTCTTTACTCGGAACAATTATAGCCTATCGCTAAGGGAGCATTCCAACCCGAACTACAAAAAACAAACCACTCGTCCGAAATCTGACAGGAAGAGAATCGGCTATTTTGCTTCTTCGTTTTCTAGCACGCAGGCAGTCTCATTTGCTGCTGCAATTAATCTGACGTGAAGGACACACCTGCCTTCTCAGCCGATCTCTCATCTAATGCCACGCAAACCGTCTGCAACAGATGTTTCGCGGAAATGACAGCCAGAGGCGCTCCCCGCGTACGCGCTAAAAGAGAGAGAGAGAGAAAAGAAGAATGAAGTGTGGCACCAACCTTTTCCGGTGTTCCACGGTGCTTGTCGTTGCCTTGCCAAAACCTCCGGTCGTAGCCACGGATGTAGCCTATCTGGCTACGCACGAAGTCGAATCCAGGGTTCCACACCAGTGATCCGTAGCCGAACACCCAGATGCCAGACGACGAGCCCATCGCGAATTGACACGCGTACGGAAAAGCGCAGCCCCTTCTTCTAGCCTTCTGGAACGGCCGTCGGACGCACCGCGGGGACTGAAAGCCGCCAATTTAGCCGAGGGCGTATGCTAATCGATTACCCTTCATCGATACGACGCAAAAACTGTCGATATGGCCAATCTGAAAGCGCCGTTCAACGTGGAAACCGGAGCAGACGCCGGGCGGCCAGCCATCGGGAGCAGACGACGCGCTGGCGAGGGGCGGACAAACCGGTGCGGGGGCGCTGCGGAGCGATGCCTAGAGCCAATGGCAGGGCTCGAAATGAGTCACGTGATTATTTTTTCCCGTCGGCTGACGCAAGGCGTTGGGCAACTTGCGCACGAGCCCGCGCTGAGCTCAGCTCTCGGCTTCTGCTCGCTTTGAATGTCGCTGCGACGGCCTAGCCCTCCGTGACTTCTTTTTCTTTTACTCGGAAACCGTTGCTCGCGGCGTTGGGCTGGGTCGTCGGCGCTCTCCAGACATTTCTACTACCCACACAGAAGAGCCGAGCCCAAACGCTTCCGTTTTATTTTATCTGCACGGGCAAGGAGGCGGTTTCCGTTATTTCTTCCCTTTTCTTCCTTCAGTTTTTGCGCGTCTTGTGTGGCGGCTGAGGTTAAGGTCAGTGGCACCGCGTTGACGTCGCCGCGGATTCGTGACGTGCGGCGCGATTCTTTAGGGCAGTCGATGCCAAGTCTATGCAAATGAGGAGGGTTAATGTTCAGAATCAAAACAAGCTGCTCTTAAAGATTTTCTGAACGTGCGACAAAAGGACACGTGCGTGATGAGTGTTTGTCTCTGAGCGCATTTTTGTCAACGCTTTGCCGTGACGTCATCTCAAGAGGTGCTGTCGACGGTTGCCCGGTTGCTGCCTAAACATTGCAGCGTTGTTGCTTACGTTGCTGAAAGATGGCCAAAGTTGTGAAACCTGGCGGCAGCGCCATCTGATCTGAATTAAAATGTGTCCGCATTCGGCAATAATGCGCATGGTCGGAAGCAATGAGATGTCGTTCTTTTGCTCACGATTTTTTTATTTCTTTTTTCAGACCAGTTAGCAGTCATCACCCATTGCCTCAAAGCATGTTTTATTCTTTTAATTTCGCGCTCTAAAACATTCAGTGAAACTAGAAGTGGCGCTGAGTGTCATATGGACAACAATATTGTTCTTTACTTTTTGATCTACAAGGTCCGATTCAGCAGCTTCGCGACAGCTCAACATGGTCGGAATGAGCAAGCTAATCCACAAAACAAAAGTGGGGTGGTGAAAGCAGCCCTCAGTACAGGTGCAAAATAAATGTATGAAACAATTTACAATAAATCTGTAATTTACTACAGGAAACCGGGAGAAAGCATGAAGAACATATATGCTGTGAGAGAGGACGGAGCGAACTTCAGTCACATTCGCAATAATGGCGGCCACCCCTCCGAAGACGAAGATGAGCGATGATGATGAATACATGTATGTACAGATGAAGACGAAGGTCGCACGATGATGATGAATATGCACAGATGAAGATGAAGGTCGTGCATTGTGCTTACAATACAAAGAAATTACATGCACAATCATAACTAACCAATTTCTTTTCCACCAAGCCCATCATAACAAAACCCATTAAGGTCAGCTTTTGTTGTGCATTGGTACATCGAGCCACATACTATTATATGTTCAATATATGCCTTGGATAGCTTAAAAGATATGGTACATGAACCGCCCGTCAGAGTTTCTACCACCTGCGTGATCAGTGTATAGGTTTTGTTGCGACGGACTTCAATCGCCAGAGAAGTCTGATTGGTCGCTATAAATTACCGTATAACTGCTTTTTTCTCTGCTACATCTCTCAAGCCTACACATGATTAATGTGAAAGCAAAAGCTACTAGCTAAAGCGTAAAAATTAACGACGATTACAATTGATAGGCAGCATTGGGAGAGTTGGTTGCAGTGCATCTAATTAGGCCAAGGATGGTGAGCTGACACACGTCGCTCCCTTCTTATGGGTGACATGAGGGCGAAACATTTCACACACGAACAGGCTAAATTATTCTCGTTAAAATTGCTAATTTGTCAAACTGTGCAACAAAACAGCATGTGCAGTAGTTTCAATGAATGTGATTGCGGCAATTATTATCCTTTAAAATTCACATAAAATGTTCCTAAATTACAGCAGTTCACAGAGCTGGCTTCCGAAGCCATTTCCGCGCGTTTAATGCTGATATTATTTCAATTCCGAAAGTAAGGTTCTGAAAGTTGAATAATGGTTCTTGTTCTTTGAAATTTTCGGCATCGTGCCGGATGAACAAACACGTCGCGGCTTTTCTATTGTGATCATCATCACCCATGCTCATTTAAACTGCAGAAGAAAATCCCCCTGATTAATAACTCAAACTGGAGATGTAGGCCAAATACTGCGCCAGGGTGGCCGACTGCTGTTCTCGAGAGGGGATCCGTTTTTTTAAATCGACCTTCAATGATGCTTTCTAGTGGGTTGCGCATTGACTATAGCATAGTTTCGCTGGGCCTCTGCACTATCCACCGGGAACCACACCTGATCCTGCCCATGGCGTTCAGCTTCGTCCACACTCGCTACCGTTGGTAATTATTAACCGGCGGATAATTATGCCGGGACAGAATAGCGACTGCGGCCCCCGCCGTACGCGAGCTAGGTGCTTTATCTCTAAGCCGTCAGAACTACTCTTCCACAAAGGCAATAAAAGCGATATATATTGTGGTCTATTGCGAATTAAGAAAAACTTAAGTCTCAGCGATGCAGTTCAACAATCGCAGCATTGAATAGTGAACTAAGAGCACTGTGTAATGAAGCGCATCTAAGCTAACATCGATTAGGGCACGATCCGCTTTTCAGGCGGTAAGCAAACGTGAACAAGGTCAACTTTTTTCGTGGAAACAAATTCGATTCTTATTTGTTTATTTTTTCCTCTTCAGTCTATGTGTTTTGAAGTCCCGGAGTAGATGCTTTATGAAGGGCCCTCATCGACTCGTGTCCGCTAACTCCTGAGTTTCTGTAAATAGTCCGTATACTTCGAAGTTCAAGGTACAAGCGTGCCGTTAACGAGACTGCGAAACGGAAGTAATCAGCTTAAAGCTCAAACAAATTAATAACAAACTAGCCGCCTAACTTTACTGATTGGCCAAACGAATAAATTTCGACTTAACCAACCAACTTAAGCAGCAATGTACTGGCTATGTTATTGCGCAAATATTTATTATTACCCAAGTGAATGAAGCGATGCAGGCTATTGACGCTGGCCAGTGTAACCCTACGCGGGCCCCAAAAGATGACAAACATGGTTACTGACACTGGTATTCGTGGTTTTCGCCACGCTCGTGATGTGACACGTGTGGCAGCGAGTAATAAACTAATGTTGTTAGTTTAAACAATGAAATGCGAGTGTTTGATGGCGTACACGGTATTGTCGCATCACGATACTGACGTAACACGCGATACTGCATACGTATATTATTGCAGTCACTAAATCAAAGGATTCAGTTGTATACTACACGTTTAGAAAGAAGCCAACCAACTTTGAGGTCATGGTAGGTGTAGGAAATTACTACTTTCTATACTGTTTACATTGAGGCTTTTGTTGATAAGAAAAAAATAATTAAGGAATTCTTTCAGTCACTAGGTAGTTTACAAGAACGCAGAAGAAAAGTCAGCTACATGACACCAGTGGCATGGTTGGGGTACCATCGGCGGCATGCGGTTGTATTTCCCCCTAATTTCTTCTAAATTATGTCGCATCTATAAAAATGTTTCAGTCAATTTTCATTCATCAATAAAGCCTTATAAAGAACAGCATGCAAATTGGCATTCCGCTATGCCTACCTTGTCCTCAAAGACACTTGACTTGTTTCTAAACATATCCTAAGCAGCCCCTCAAATCCCCTATTCATGTCTGCTCATTGTACGCAAAACATCTTTCACTTATTCTCTAAATGCTTGAAAATTATATGGACTCGGTAAAAGACCTCAAATGCAATGTATTAGAACTTAGAATTGTATAGAAATAAACTGACCAAAACATAGCGTGTATAAGAAGCATGCTGTTCTGCAATTCTTCTCTCCCTAGCTTCTTCCTCTATCTCTCAAGGTGTTACCCCCTACGGCGGCTGTGATTTAGTGCTATAGCCTCCGTGCGAATGGTGGAAGAAGAGAACAAACGAGGGGGGGCCAGGGTCGGCGATATAAAGGGTGGAGGAAAACCAAGGCATTCCGAGTGACCTGGAACGTTTCTCGAAGCCTTGGCCCAGTCGCTGTCTGCAGCGAAAATCTGGGTCAACAAGAAAAAAAAGGTACTGCGCCCCGTGGAGAGTTCAAAGCCCGTGTCACCAAACCCGCTCCCAGTTCTCTGGCACCGAACCAATCGTCCATCGAGAGCAACTGCCTCGGCGCCAAGGGTTTGAGGAGAAAGCGTGGTTGGCGGAAATGAAGGTCGTAGTTGTTTAGTTTCCAACAAAATAGCATCATATTGATGTACCGAACCAACCCTTTCCTCTCGGAGGTGATCAAAGCAACACATAAAGTCCTGCCCGCCTGACCATTGTGAACGAAGCCCCCGTATACAGTTGACATTCTTAGAGTTTTCGGTTACGACTTAAAGAAGACCGAAATACGCTATCCATCTAATTTAAACGAAACAGTCGCACGCAACCCGCTAGTCGAACATGAGTGAAAAGTGTACCAGGTACAACGGCTCCAAGGCTGAAGCCCACCGGATCCACCGAGGCCCTATCACGGTGGCTCAGGGTGCCATAAATCCCCTGTGCGTCATGCAGATCCGGGAGTCTTTTACAGAGGGCATGTCGCGATCGCTCTTGTTCCTGGGTGAAATTTTATGCACAAGCGCTGCAGCCGGTAGCCTTGCTCGCGTCAGCGTGATCGCGGCAAAGAGAGCGTTGCCATTTCCCTTGTAGTTTCCACCCCTGATCAGAGAATAGCCCAAGTGCTATAGCAATTGCAGAACTCGTAGCAGTAGTATGTAGCAGCACTGACAAAAGCGGTAATATCAATAAAGGAGCTAATGGCGATAGTGCTACTGCTGCTAGTAGTAGTGGTAGTGGTAGTGGTGGTGGTAGTGGTAGTGGTAGTGGTAGTGGTAGTGGTGGTGGTAGTGGTAGTGGTAGTGGTAGTGGTAGTGGTGGTGGTAGTGGTGGTGGTAGTGGTGGTGGTAGTGGTGGTGGTAGTGGTGGTGGTAGTGGTGGTGGTAGTGGTGGTGGTAGTGGTAGTGGTAGTGGTAGTGGTAGTGGTAGTGGTCGTGGTAGTGGTAGTGGTAGTGGTCGTGGTAGTGGTAGTGGTAGTGGTCGTGGTGGTCGTGGTGGTCGTGGTGGTCGTGGTGGTGGTGGTGGTGGTGGTGGTGGTGGTGGTGGTGGTGGTGGTGGTGGTGGTGGTGGTGGTGGTGGTGGTAGTAGTAGTAGTAGTAGTAGTAGTAGTAGTAGTAGTAGTAGTAGTAGTAGTAGTAGTAGTAGTAGTAGTAGTAGTAGTGGTAGTAGTGGTAGTAGTGGTGGTGGTGGTGGTGGTGGTGGTGGTAGTGGCAGTGGTAGTAGTGGTGGTGGTAGTGGCAGTAGTAGTAGTATTAGTATTAGTACAGTATTAGTAGCAGTGTAGTATTGGTAGTAGTAGTAGTAGTAGTAGTAGTAGTATTGGTAGTAGTAGTAGTAGTAGTAGTAGTAGTAGTAGTAGTAGTAGTAGTGGTGGTGGTGGTGGTGGTGGTGGTGGTGGTGGTGGTAGTGGCAGTGGTAGTAGTGGTGGTGGTAGTGGCAGTAGTAGTAGTATTAGTACAGTATTAGTAGCAGTGTAGTATTGGTACTATTAGTAGTAGTAGTAGTAGTAGTAGTAGTAGTAGTAGTAGTAGTAGTAGTAGTAGTAGTAGTAGTGATGCTAGTAGTAGTATAAATAGCTGTTTACTAGCAGTGATCTTAGTGGTGAAGGTGGTGATGGTGGTAGTATAATAGTCGCAGTAGCAGTAGTGAAAGTATCGGTAGTGGTGTTACAAGGGTTTCTGAAATATATGCGCAAGAAGCAGATGCTTGTTAAATGATGTCAAAAGGGGCACTGCCGCTGCCAGATTAAAGAATTCTGTTTGGGCCAGCTTGAGCGCTGGGACAAAGACATATAGACAAACAGGAAATATCACTGCCCCGTTACGTTCTTGTCCTATCGTTCAAGCCGGGCAGCCTAAATAGGACCGCACAACTGTCTTCGGAAACATGTCATTATGCAAATAGGAGGAAGCGAGTAGGAATTTTGGGAACACAGAGTGTATAGTATTACCAGGAATCAGGACAGCGCCCATCCAGTCCGGCTAAGCCTAGCGGCCTGTCACGTTCTGTTCTCGGTCGTTCTTTCTCTTTCTTACATCACGTACGATGTCTGCGCGCTACTTTTGAATGTTCAAAGCAACGCGCCAAAAGCCGACAGCGTAGGGAACTAGAAGCGCTGTTCCCAAATCTCTGGTAATAGATGATTAACGACCTCGAATGGGTCAAAGGTCTGCAAGACGAGAATTCCTCAGCGACATATTTCAAGTATATCCATGGAGGTGAGTCTAATATCAAGTGCGGACATGAGTTGTATTTATTAAACTATCATGAACCGCGTACCTTTCGGATAACTTGCATTTAAACGGTTGTCAACCACATTTTCGAAGAAAAAGCTTTCAACTGTCATTTAAAAGAAAGTTCTACCAGTGCCTGGTAAGTCTATCAGTGTCTCGAAGAATAAAAAATTAGAGGGGACATTTAAGCTCAGCGTATTGCATTTCTATATCTTGGATGTAATATTTGCTTCCTATGTAGCCATGCAACCCGCCACTTCCTTTATCTAATGCCCGTAAAGGGCGTTTACAATATGTGGATAAAAAATTCATAAATCTTTCACTAAGAGATTTCTTTCATAGTTCGCGTTACTTACACGTTAGCCATGCATACGAGAGAAAATAATAAGATAAAAGCTCTCTTCTCCCGGGTCCATACAATCTCAGAATATCTTTCGCTAAAGAACGCTAAGTGACCGCACGGAATGTCATCAGTTCCTACGTGCTCAGGCCAAAGGTCGAAGCACCGCATGCGCTCCATTGTGTACAGAGAAATCAACTTAAGAATCACTTCTTTACCTAGACGCTTGCATACTGTCTACGTAGCTGCTATTCGCGAATAAATGTACATAACAAACAAATCATGAGCGTTCTTTGTGGAAGACAAGCTCAAGAATCGCACACGGACCTCACGGGAGCCATCAGCATAGGAACACAGAAGCAGTCGTTCCATGAAGACATAGGTCACGTTTCCCTACCGTGTACGAATCGTCTCTGAGAAGGCCTGCACTCAAAGGGCAGAGTGTACGTGAAATTGCGGTTAAGTGATTCCATACAACACTCGGAAACGCGGAAAAGCATATCCGTCTTCAGTCATTAGTCATTACAGAATCCTACTATCTTGAGGTTGTATACAGGCTTCAACTTCGGACTGGGTCCATAGACGATGTGATGCCTTCATACCACACAGCAAGGCATTCCAAGGGGTAATGCATCCGCGTGTGGACCAACATTTGTGTCACGTGCCCCGCCTGCGCCAATGGAATGCGTTCTCAGTTAGGCACGTGTAACGGTCGGAGCAAAGCAACACGGAACTGACTCCTCGACGCAGCAGCAAAGCGAAAGACACAATGCGCTCAATAACGCACGAAGCCCCAGCCCAGTAGCCGAAGCTGGGCACACTAATGGACAGGCGTCGTGTCTTAGATAACGAGTACGGCTATGTACCGATCTCCTGCCGCGTGGCGCGGCGGTCAATGCCCCAAGAGGCAGCGAGGCAGGCGGCCGGTCGGCAGCACGCCTAGAAGACAATGGGACATGGTGGATAGTTAGCGCTATAAGCCGTGTGCTGCTCATATCGTTCGGAGTATGGAACGGAACGGAGCCCCTGTAGCCAAGACTTCAAGCCGAGAAAGAAGACGTGGTCCTGCCGAATGGCGCAGGGCACCGCTGAGAGGTGAAGAGGCCACGACGATGTGGTGGGTGATTCGGGCGATACGCACGAGTCACAGTTTTCATTTCCTCGTTTTCGAACAGGGGGTGGCGGACGCATGACGCGTACAGACAATAGAACGCGGGAGAGGCCATCTTGGACATCGCGAGTAAGCGGTAAGGCGATGGAGATGCTTATCGTCTGCAACGCGGAAGATGGCAGACGACTAGCTGCCGGCCCTGTAGCAGACGACGCGTGTGCGGGCGGGCGCGCGTATGCGAGGTATGCATCTAATCGATTATCGAGAATGGCTCGATGTCTTTGACCGGGTTCGAACCTTTCCGCATGGTCGATGCGATTCTGTTATCGTTGTTTTTATGAGTAGCTCTCCTTTTTTTTCTTTGCTTCTATGAAGGATTTCTTTTGAAGATGGTGGTAATGACCAGACAAGTCGTTGCCAGACTCCGGAAAGACGAAAACATAAAAGAAAGGCCAGATATAGAACTCTGCCGATAGGTGGTGTATTGTTCAAGTCCAGCGATGGTCTCCCAAAATAGCTCGGTGCTTAGAGGTCAGCTGAGGATGCTTGAAAAAATTCCGCATCCAGAGCCTTGTCGCCGCCGCGGTGGCTTAGTGGTTATGGTGCTCGGATGCTGACCCGAAAGACGCGGGTTCGATCCCGTCCGCGGGGGTTGAATTTCTTTGGGGGAGAAATTCTAGAAGTCCATGTACTGTGCGATGTCAGTGCACGTTAAAGAACCCCAGGTGGTCGAAATTTCCGGAGCCCTCCACTACGGCGTCTCTCATAGCCTTAGTCGCTTTGGGACTTTAAACCCCATAAACCAAACCAAACCTATTCTTCGACGCCCATCCCACCATAACTTCAGCTGACAGTAACATTTGGCTATGTAGAATGACGGACCGCGAGCCGAAATACGATACAAAGCCTTCTGAGATGGGATAACGTCTCAAAGTCGTAGGTGTGACTCCACGTTTTATCATCAGTGGCGGCATCATTGAGTAGACTGCAGCAATCTTCAGCGCGCAGATATTATCAGAAAATATTGAAATGTTCAGAAGCGCTCAGAAGTTCAGAATATTCGCAAGTGCTGGCCACACAAATTTTCTGTTTGTACTTTACTTTTCAAAATTTCGAGGAACTCCGGTTTGTTTGCTCCGAGCTTTTAGCGAAGCTATAGCGGCACCAACGCCCTTTAGGAGTTAAAGGCGTGACGAAGGGCTCTTTTGCTCACTTTCAAAAAATTGTAAAGCTGAGGTTATCCTACGAGCTGCCTAACAAGCAGCTTGAAAATATTCGAAAGGACTCACTGTCATTTACACCAAAGAAAAATAAATAGAAAATAGGGTGTTTGTACTATTTTCATTTCAATTGTTTTTTATTTATGTGTTATCTAGTATTCAAGACGCGCAACAGAATTCATCACATCTCTTCGACAATAGGCGTGAGAACTGCTTAGTTAATACGGTGAAGCAGACGGATTTTCAAGCGCCACCTACAGTTATCTGTGTTGGGAAAAAATACCTAAGATTTCGTTTTAACAGACAGGAAATTTAGTATGGCGAGATATAATTAACAGAATGGAAAGCTGGGCTAGTTGTAGCTTGCTCATGATTGAATTTGTGTGCGCGAACAAACAGAACACAGAGAAGATACCACGGGACAGGCGTAATTATTATCGCAAAACAACATGGGCGCAGGAGCAAGAAATAAATGACAATATACACTTCCTTTATCCATGCTCATTGGGCAGTAATTTCTGCCTCGCTTTTCTAATGACCTTTTAGACAGCCTTTATGCTTTAAAATACATTTAAACCTGTGTTCATGTCAGACGAACTCAACAGCAGTATGTGCCTCGTTCGTGCTTCGACCGGGTCAATGAGCTCGCTAGGAACCAAAACATTCGTGTTTTGGAAGGCTACCGTCGGCTCTTTCACGTGAGCGCGCTTGGCTGAACATTACTCTCAGACTAGACCTTTCTTTTTTTCCGAAGCAAAGGAGGAAGTGCAGAGCTTGAAAAACAAGTGGAGAACAAGATCATTTTTATTTGAGGCCAACCAACCAACTAAAAAGATCATGTGCGGTCACTGCACTGAATTCGTCTGTGTCAACGCTTCCGCTTCTAAAGTTCAGCTCGGTCATGATCATCGTCTGCGCTTGGCACTATAGTAGCCTGCTCATGTGATCCCGAGTAATATATATATAAGGGAAGGGGAACGAGGTGCTCGTTATACATATGAGATAAGCCAACAGCCAGAGAAACCAAGGAACACGGGGATTTTTTATTTTCTATTTATTTATTTTGTGCTTTTGATCAATGGAGAATATTACTGAATGTTATCGCTTAAAGATAATTGATTATAAAAGCGTAAGAAAAAACAACCACATGCCGCTGGTGGGAACCGAACCCACGACCTTCGAATTACGTACGCGTCCGGTGCTCTACCACCACTGATCAACAGCACAAAACAAAAATGAAAAATAAAAAAAAATCCCCGTGTTCCTTGTTGTCTGTGGCTGTTGGCTTCTCTCATATATATTATATATAAACGTACTTGGGTGCTAGAAGTGAAATGCGAAATGCGAAGTTCAGAAACGCTTCATTTACGTAAACATTTCTTGCGAGTCAACGTTTGGGACAGAGCCTGGCCTTCGGATGTGTATATATACATATATATGTATTGCAGTGAATTTTTTTCTCAATGAATAGATGAAAATAACAAGAAATATGAATGTCACTGAAAAATGTCTTGAGCTAAACACAAGTTTGAGTTTTGAATGTGTGAAGAGTGCAAAATGAAAGGTGTTCAGTCTGCGCTTAAATGTGTACTCCAATTCTGAGTTTCGATGTTGAAGTGGCTCCATGATACAGAGTTATAACCGACATTTCTTAGGCCTAATATATATTTGGTTTCCAAATTCGCGCTTGCGATTAATTGTCCTTGGCACAGCCGAACGTCGCCCGGTATGAGTTTGAAACCTCCCGGTAATTGCGCACTTTTTTCATCCCACGACAGGTGGTAGCACTGGCAAAGAAGAACACGAGAAAACGCGGCCAATTCTGTCAAGCTCCCACAAACCTTGCTATGTTTTCCCTTTAAATGGAGCGTTTTAGTTATTGTCGTCTGTGTTCAGCCCTTTCATTCTTTTATGTGAGCCCAGCCGCGGTGGTTCAGTGGTTACGGCGCTCGGCTGCTGACCCGAAAGACGCGGGTTCGATCCCGGCTGCGGCGGCTGAATTTCAATGAAGGCGTAATTCTAAAGGCCCGTGTGCTGTGCGATGTCAGTGCACGTTAAAGAACCCCAGGTGGTCGAAATTTTCGGAGCCCTCCACTGCGGCGTCCCTCATAGCCTGAGTGGCTTTGGAACGTTAAACCCCAATAAACCATACTTTTATGTCCGAGACAGGGGTAGTTACATAAAAGTAAGGTTCTTAGACGCTACAAGATTGTTCTAAAATTTTATAAATATTGTGCGAACCACTTTGCGCCCTACGGTATTATTTATGTACTGACTGTTAGTCCTAATAATGCCTAAATACAGTGACACTGAGAGTAATATCCGCGCCACACGCGCACAACATATGGCAGTAAATGCTTAAGGCCTCAAGTTTGTTAATGCCATTATTTTCGGAGTTGGTGCTACACGTCCACATTTAATGCCATTATCGAAAGTGACGATGACGATAACGCTTTCAAGGTAGTCAAGAGTTTCATCTGAATATAAACATTGCTAATGAGCACAATATATGAAGAATGTTGTTCAAATGTAATGCAAAAACGATTTTCCAGAAAATACGGCTGTTCTTGCTTCACAAGTCGAAAAAGTCGCCATAAACTCGCATGTCAGCACATAAGTCGAGAGAACCTGTCAATAAGGCTGGTTCAAATGGCGCTCTTCAAATCAAAAATGCGCTATAGTTGCCTCATCTGACTGATAGTTGAGAATTAACTATTTCCTACTGGTTAGGAAGTTGTTACTAACAAAGCTGCATGCTTTTCTGCGTGTAGAATGGGAACGAGAGTACGCATTGCACGGACGAATGAGTTGTGGCGAACTCAGTAGGTAGCGAATGGCAGTAAGGCTAATGCCATTAAATTTATGCATGTGGCACCACACGAATGCCATTAAAACTTAAGGCAGTAAGCACTTAATGGCATCAAATCTGTCCGTGTGGCACAGGTATAAGAGGCATCAGGACCTCGACGACCAAAGAGCCGCTGCAGAATTCTTTTATGTTCGCGGCAGCAGTGAGGCCCTGTGAGCAGTTCGGTTGAATTTTTTGCCCCAGCTCTCCATTCTGTCGTCCACTTGCCTCTAGTACTTGTCGTCGCCACGACGTGACAAAAAATATAGTAATTTTTCCACCCCTTGTGTACCGTAGTATGAAGCAGTGAGCAAAAAAAAAAAATGGGCGCAAGGCGGTCTGAGAATAGTTTGAACTTTCACAGGAAGCCTGCTATTTTTACCTTAATCTGAACAGTGGTGATGGATTTGGTGGGAAAGCTGTGCGATGTACTAGTTACATTAAGAACGCGTTAAGTTAGTGAAGGGCTAGAGGTGATCTCAGAAACACGTTTCTGAACGCCGAAAAACTGCACGTTAAATGCAGCATAGCTCCACATCACGCGAGAATGTTGTTGAGCCTGCCTGTTTTGTCCGCGATTGTTCTTGAGCACAAACAATGGGTCCTTCCAGTCATGTGAGTTCCGCCGTGGCAGCGGGACACTTTAAGTGCGTTATTACGAGGCTAAGCAGCTTATTCGGGTACAGCCTTAACCAACAAGCACCCTCAACTTCTTTTCCATCTTAAGAAAATAGTTTCGAAACGAGACGGCCGCTTAGAATTATTTTTCACGAAAAGGTCACGAGGTAGACTCTCAAATACAGGTAGTGATATTACATTAAATGTACATCAGCAGTAGCAAAGTGCACGACACGCGAGTGTGCGGAAAAAAAAATGAAGGGTACAATTGAGCTCCGCCTTAAGTGTACGACGCGAGAGCGTAATGGGTTAATTTCCATATATGCACGATTGGTCATTCTCTACGTTACATTCATAGATCCACGCCCTTATGAAAAAACGTTTGACAGTCTATAGAGTGTCTATAGACTTCTGTCTATTAAGTCTATATACTGTCCATAGACAAATCCTAGACAAACAGTTATAGGCAATACAAATGCCATAGACAGTCTATAGACAATCTATACATTTATGGCCATACACTTTTAGCAGACTATTGTCTATAGACAGTCTATATACTATGAATAGACAAAAATCAATATTTATAGGAAGTCAATAGAGTCAATAAGAAGTCTATAGACTGTCAATAGACCATTTTTATAAGGGCGGGAGTCCTCATTCCCCTCCTGGCGCAGTGGTGCAGCGCTTAAGCGATGAGCCATGCCCTGCGGTGGCAGGTGCTCCCATCGGTGGGCCTTGTGCGGCCCAGGCTGGTCTTCCAACCCATCATTAATTTATCTTAATTAGTTAATTATTGACCAATAATTAATAGATCTGCTACCTGCCACGGTGGGCAGTCTTCTCACAGTCCGGTGCGCAGGGTGTGATGACGTCGCAAGGTCACGTGACCTAGGTGGCCCACCTGCCTCCTGCATGGGTTGCTCTGCGGGGACCCCCTGACAGAGCCATGGTCGCGACTTTTCGTCGACGCCGACAACGCCGACACCGAATTTTCTTATGAACGGGGCCTGTAACGATATCGCGTTAAACAACTTATTTCGGCGTAGTCCCGAGAGCCAATATCATGAAATGTGCCCTTATAAAAATGGTCTATAGACAGTCTATAGACTTCTTATTGACTCTATTGACTTCCTATAGATACTGCTTTTTGTCTATTCATAGTCTATAGACTGTCTATAGACAGTAGTCTACTAAAAGTGTATGGCCATAAATCTATATATTGTCTATAGACTGTCTATGGAATTTGTATTGCCTATAGACTGCTCTCTAGGATTTGTCTATAGACAGTCAGTAGACTTTATAGACAGAAGTCTATAGAGAGTCTATAGACTTTATAGACAGAAATCTATAGACACTCTATAGACTGTCTACAACTTTCTGTAAGGGTGCCAGGATATAAGGCAATGTACATGCTCCATCCCTTGGTAACAATACGAGGTAAATGGGCCGCCAGGCAGGAAATCAATTAAGTTTACAACAAGTACAGGAGGCAAGATTCACCGACAACACTAACGAAAATCAAAATCCTATCGCATAAAGCACGCAAAAAAATATAATTATTTTCTTCGCACAATACTGGAGACCTTATAATGGGTCTTTGCGCTAGGGGCAAAAAGACGTAATAAGAAACGCAGCAAATTTATTTATTTATTGAAACTACCTACAGCGCCCATGAGGCATTATTGTATGGGGGATATTACTACATACAATAACACATGCAAAGAAGATATTGGGAAACTTGTCAGCAAGGATAACACAACATATTAAAAGAAGACTAAATGAATTTACAAGTAGTATGAGTGATAACACCTCGGCACAGCGCTGGTAAACGCACGAGGCCTGGAAGAAATACATCAGATTATCATTTCAACAGCACTTTCGAAATCAGGTGCACAAACCACATCATTCGGAAGCTTATTCCAGCCCAGGATTGTGTTAGGGAAAAACGAATACTTAAATATATTAATGCGGCATTGATAACTCTTAATCTTTTTCGCATTATCTAGTCTCTCCGAAATGTAATATGGCTGCTTTAGATAAGTGTTTTACATCGCAGAGAATTAACATAAGTGGACATAGTAAAGAACAAGAAACAACAACTCAGCTACTCTCAAATAGGTAATTTTGTCCATGCCACTGATGCTGTTTGGTACCTCAAGCGGGAGCTCCTTCCATTGAGTTACTGTGCGAGGAAAAAAAAAAGAGTACTTTAAAGCATTGATTCTAGCGCTGTATGGTGTTAGTGGCTCCGTGTGACGATGTCTTGTAAGTCGCGTTGTGGTCGGCTTAGTAAATGAATCGGAGCTCATGCAGTTATTTTTGATGTCCCGTTTACTGTTTCTGCATAAACTTCTAACACATAGATTAAACATATCTCATTCTGAAATTATCAAACAGTTATCGTCAAGATGAGCGTATTAGTCGGAAAGCCATTTGCTTGAGCCAATTTCTGCAAGGACTGAGGCATTCAATCACATTTTTTCCCACGGACCGTTTCCAACTGGAGCACTTTCCAGGGGTCTATTTTCCAGTCCCCTTGTTTTAGTAAAGCTCTAGAAAAGTATTTGCTACAGTGAAAATTGTTTATTTTTGTTTGTATTGTTGATTGCAACCTCGTGAACTGCCATTCTTTGTTTGACACGATTTCTTTAGACCCTTGCATAGGCCATAAATGTTGGCCTGCAGAATTTTGAAGCAAATATTGTTTCTTTTTTTCCCCTAGGGAACAAATTCTCTTAACTTATTCCACCGATAGCAGATGACCGTCTATGTGCGATAGTGCCACTCGTTCAATGTAAAACATCGCAAACGCAAAAGACGCGAGACCAGATAAAGAAAGACACAGGACAACAGCCTTTGTACTGTGTCTTTCTTTATCCGGTCCCGCGTCTTTTTTGATGTTTTACAAAGAACCTGTATCAACTATCCCGACTCAACGTTTTGCTAAACTGCCACTCGCTCGTTCTTTGACCCTGACTCTCTCCGTCAGAACAGAATAAAAATATTTTTGTATACGAGTCAAGTTAGTCAAGTGTTTTGCTTGCCACGAGATAGATTGCTGTTTGAAATGGCATGTCGTCTCCTGACAGTGTGAACAGTGACGTGGTAAGGTCAAACCGGCTTACTTAGAGAACGTGTTTGGCATGATGGCTAACAGGTGCCCGGAGCAAATGTCAGTTATATTTTTCCGCTCTGCAGACTTCCTGGTCGTCTTCCTAAACGAGTCAGCGGAACGATGCATCAAATAAACAGGGAGAAGGAGAAAGAACATTTATTTCCGCCCAATATGGCGCGGCAGCCACCTCCGGGTCGCACGCAGGCGTCCGGGGAGGCAGTCTGTCGCACCGCGGCCGGAGGACGTCCGATCCCGTCTAGGAGAAGAGGTCTTCAGGGCGTTACTTTCAGTATTTCGATTTCATGAAAAAAGGAAACAATGAAGCTATCGCGAAATACAAAAAAAAAAGAAAACTCTGTCAGCAGAGTATTGTTCACTCTAACTTTAATTGCAAGAAATTTTTGGCACCTGCCTACACTCCACTCACGCCCTTCGTCGTACAAATATTGTGACGAAGACGACGATGAAGCTGGCAGTGGCGCGGGATGGAGCGCTCGCTCTAGGCCAGCGTCCAATAAATCATCTCTTGTTCATGGTTCACCACGCCTCATTCTTCGGCTGGCCGCCACGCAGCATTTGGTGTGAGGTGCTGGGGTAATCATCGGCATCCTGGTCCTGGAGCTTTGGCGTCCTGTGTCAGCCGTGGTCGTCAGCCGTGAGTCCTTGGCCTGCGTCGCCCGGCTTGCCCCAGCCTCTCCGATCTGAACCGACCTCGGCCGTTACTCCCCCGCCCCGTCCTCCGCCCTGACCACCCGGCACGACGAACTGGAAGCGACGCCTTGACCGACGCGACCTGCCGACACCGCCGACCCAAGACGCTGCACACACATGAAAACACCGTTCCCCTGCCCCAGCCGTTCGGCGCGTCTTAGGGCCATGGCTGTCGGCTCCTGGCGACCTGCGGCCCGAAAGCTTCGTGGACCGGGACTCATTCTCTCATCTTCCTCATCGTGGCGGCCAGCACTGCACCATCTTCTACATACTGTTCAACCCTCCACTCAAGACCATCGCCATTTCGCGCGTCTGTTCGTCACCGATCGGGACGATCGCTCGGCGGCCCCGGGTAGTGTGAAGAAGACCAAGCTGGCAGTGGCGCGGGACGGAGCGCTCGCGCTAGGCCAGCGGCCATTAAATCATCTCTTGTCCATCGTTCGTCACGCCTCATTCTTCGGCTGGCCGCTACGTAACAATATGTCTGTGTATATACAGCCAGCTACAAAAGTCTCTTTGGAGCCGCCACGGTGGTATGCTTGTTACGGTGGTGTTCGGCTGCTGATCCGAAAGACGCGGGTTCGATCCCAGCTGCGGCGGACACATTTCGATGGAGGCGAAATGCTAGAAACACGTGTACTGTGTGATGTACGCGCACATTAAAGAACCCTGCAGGCGGTCGAAATTGTTCGAAGTCCTCCAGTACGGCGTCCCGCACAGCCTCAGGCGCTTTGGGAAGTTAAACCCGAAAAGTCTTTAGACTGCGTGAGCAGCAAACGAAACATCTAGCTCTTTTATTGTGGAGGCGAAAGTCAAATTCACATTATTTAGTCTGTCTTAGTGAAATGACGTGATCGCTGATAAACATGGCGTCCATGGGCCTGAATAGCTTTCCTAGCGTCCGAGAGACTTATACCTGGTGGTAAATGTCTAAAAGAAGTAAAAGTTCTGGTAATTGTTCACTATCCCTAAGGCTTCGTAAAATGATGAGTTGCTATATATCAATACGAGCGAAATTCCAAAATCAAAACTGCGCTAAATTTGGTCGCGTCGTGTTGCGTCATGCATTACCAACAAGCCCACCATTCAGCATTGTGTCATGTTATCGGTTGCTTCAGAAGTAATGCCATACTGATCCCCTATTGTATGCCCTTATAAAAATGGTCTATAGACAGTCTATGGACTTCTTATTGACTCTATTGACTTCATATAGATATTGCTTTTTGTCTATTCATAGTCTATAGACTGTCAATAGATAAAAGTCTAAAAATAAAGTGTATGGCCATAAATCTATAGATTGTCGATAGACTGTATGGCATTTGTATTGCCTATAGACTGTTCTCTAGAATTTGTCTATAGACTTTATAGACAGAAGTCTATAGACAGCCTATAGACTGTCTAAAACTTTTTTCGTAAGGGTAAAGGCATAGGGTGGCAGCGTTGAGCGGCACTAAGGATGTACTGATGCAACGAAGCCTAAAACAGTGAGACTAACGGATAGAGATGACGGCAGCAGGCGTTTCAGCCAATAGGAGCCCGCCAGTCTGCGTTCCGCTCAACCGTTATGCTATGCAGCGTGAACGCATAACCTAACGAACAACACCGCCCAAAGCTTTCGCCCATAGTGTTGAGGCCTGTCGGCGACGGCCATCATACGCATACGCGTGCTTCCTTGAGATTCATAACCAGCGGGGAAACGGGGTTGGCTTAACCGAGCGCCTGTTAAGGCTCTCGCCACAAAAGTGTTCCCCTCTCCCGGACGTGTATTTAAACTTTAAAACAAACACGAGGGAAGGGAAGAAGAGTGGCGGCGCTCAAGGATGTTCCTGGTTCGCACGCGCCCTGCCCGGCCAACAATGGAAAACCACCGCGGTGCTTATTATAAAGCGCGGTGCCGTCCAATTCCCGCATAGAGGCGCCTACAACCCGCTGGCGTGTGTTGTTCCAAATGAGAGCAAGCTTCAGAAAGAGAAGAAGGAAGGACAGAAATACAGAGGGAAGGAAGAAATACAGAGGTAAGAAAGAAATACAGAGGGAAGAAAGAAATACAGAGGAAAGAAAGAAATACAGAGGGAAGAAAGAGGGAAGAAAGAAAGGAAGAAAGAAAGAGAGAGAAAGAAAGAAAGAGAGAGAGAGAAAGAGAGAAAGAAAGGAAGAAAGAGAGAGAAAGGAAGGAAGGAAGAGGAAAGAAAGCAAGAGGAAAGAAAGCAAGAGGAAAGGGAAGAAATAAAGAAAGAAAGAAAGAAAGGAAGAAATGAAGGAAGGAGGGAAAGAAGGAGGGAAAGAAGGAAGGAAGGAAGGAAGGAAGGAAGGAAGGAAGGAAGGAAGGAAGGAAGGAAGGAAGGAAGGAAGGAAGGAAGGAAACTGATTCAGTTAAGCAAAAACCATAAAAAGGAAATAGGAAGTAGAAAATGAATGACGAAGGCAGCGGCAGACATTCAAGACATCCAGTTGCACTCCGCGGCGACACGTACACGCACGGACGGAGATGCCACACGCAGACTTTTCGGGGAACAAATTAAACTGATAAGAAGGAAAGCGGAGGGTGAAAGAGCATGCGATGAAGGAAATGAAAGACCACTACAGTGAGAGGACGAAAGGAAGGGAGGGGGCGTATTTTTATTTCGTCTCCGCGCCAGCGCCCCGCAACCGTCCTTTTCGCACGACGAAGACCAGCCATCAAGGGCTCTACCTCGTGTGAGCCAATTAGAGAAGGCAAAGTCTTTTCCTTCTTCATCATTAATTTTTCTCCAGCCAGCAGCAAAGAATCTCGCCACTGCCTACGTCGCCTCCTCGTGTGTGTGCTCTGGGGAACAGAGCGTTTGCGCGCACAGCATGGCGCATCGTTCCCATACACTTCTTCCGTGCCGCCGCCACGGCAACGTGCAGGTGAAACAATAGTGCTCCGCTGTCGCTCCTGCTGCTGCCGCCCTTTAAGAAAAAAAAAAGATGTCTACGCCCAGAGACCTGCCCTCCGCCATCTTTCTTCTCTCTGTTCGTCGTCATTTATTTTCTTCCTCTCATCTCTCTCTCTATCTTCTTAAAATTCTCACGCTTTTCTTCTTCTTCGTAGCTCTCTGCCCACCGAGTTCCTTCACGTCCTTCCATCTTATTTTCTCCACCCTTACTCTTCCTGCGAACGCATGGCTTTGCGCCCCAGGAACAGGTAATGGCTCCACAGCCGTGCCAAGGGCAGAGGTACGCATGCAGTAACGTACTGCAACTCGCCTTCCGTGCAAAAAGGATCTCAGGCTTTTCGCCAACGCCAGCGCGGAGCGGAGACAGCGATAGCGGAATAGCGACTGCTGCGAACGCGCCCACACCAATATGCTCCTGGCTCCCATGATCGCAAATGGCACTTTGTCTACAGTAGGATAAAACGTTAGCAAAAAAAAAACGTGAAGGGCGAATAAAATTCGCTGTGGCTTAGCTTGGTTAAGCCCGGTAATTGCGAAAGCAATATCCGTACCTACGCCATGGTTCAGCTGGTAGTGTAGATGGTGGTGGTGCTTGTGGTTAGACTTGTGGTGATGCATCGGTTATACAATCCAATCCAATCCAATCCAATCCAATCCAAACCAATTCCATCCAATCCACTCATATCCAATACAATACAATACAATGCAATCTAATCTAAGCTAATGTAATCTAATCTAATCTAATCTAATCCAATCCAGTCCAATCTAATATAATCTAATCCAATCTAATGCAATCAAGGTCAAATGAAGGTCAATGGTGGTCACCGGCCGCGGCATGGCAAAGGCGTGAAAGTGCAGGTAGTATTGCTTTCGCAATGAAAGTAAACTGGTAGGGTTTTACTGTAGTTAAACCGAGTAGACGTGCAAAAGCATGTGTTCATTCTTCGCCTCTTTTTTCTGGCATCCGCATGTGTATGCAACCGCGTTTCGCGCTCTTCATCTTCACACCCTCTCTCCACTCAACGGCAGCTGGCGCGACGCCCTCCTCCCATTGGCTACAGATGGCACGATGCTCCTCCGAACATACCCAAGCTTCCTCCCATCGGCTGCAACTTGTGCGACGCTCTTCCGAACTAACCCGAGTTACTCAAATTTACCCGAGTTCCACGGCCTTTGCAGTGGAACCCACTGCGCAAACGTTACCCGGACTAAAATCGTCTTCTGCTCAGCCACTTCTCCGCATACAAAAAGTTATCTCGACTTTCCCCGAATTTTTCTCCACAGTGTTCAACGCGTGTCAGTTCAGTGCTTCGCGAGCATTTCACGTATTCCAGCCTTTCCCGTGTTCTGTCCTGCTACGAATGAAGGCGTATGTATTGTGATGGTAAGAGCGAATTAAAATAAGTCAAGAGCAAGCCACGCTATGCAGATAACTTGTTCTTCAATGTAAAATAGAGTGTTGCCGTTTTAAATAGTTTCTGCGTGATGTAGCAAGCTTCGGTCAGACAAATTATCATGTTTCCATAGAAACCAGGCCTTGCGAAGTTCGTTGAATCACTTGTCCAAAGCTCGACGACTGAGTGGTCCTGTCCATGCACTTCCATTTATCGCAGCTGTTTTCCGAACAAATAATGTTTTTGTTCGCGTTTTGATCCTGTCAGCTGCGCCAAATATGGAATACTTAACATCGATGAAATGCTAACCGTTCCTCTCTATTGTACTCATCAACCCTTTTTTGTTTGTCATCGTAATCGGTTCGGGGTGTTACAAGAGGTTCTTCAGCACAATCCACGGACTTCTCTTAGACACTGTTCTCAATTACCATGCTCATCATTACAAAGACCACTCCCATGCTCTGCTATTAACACAGACCTTCTTGCCACACGATATCATTACGGGAACGCACAGAATTAGACATTAGGATTGCTGCTTGCCACCACTGCTGACGTACTGTGCAAAATGTCCTGTTAATGCACAAGGCTTCCGTAGTCTCTTAGAGAATGGAACACTGGCAGACTTCAACTACGACTGCTTAAACGACTTCCCTATCATCTCCGTCGCAGTACGTCGTAACAAGCAACTCCTGCGTTTGCATGCCACCCGAGCAGAAGGTGGTTCAGTTTAGATCTCTTTGACCGTGCCAGTACAGAGAGTCCCCATAGGCGCCATGTATTAAAATCCTGCGGTCTTCATGGGCCAACCCTGGACGGCCAGCAGATTATCGCGGCGCCTACGGGCAGCAAAATAAACTTCTACAAGTTACAAATTCCATTAGCTAGGTAAGTGCGGTGGTGTCTCAACAAAATCAGTGAAACAGTTACTGCAACAAATATTATTGTTGTTTAAAGATCGTTGTTTTTACTAAGAAAAAATATTGACTAAAGTCTTCAGAGTCCCTTTAAAGGCTTGTGGCTCGAAACACTAAATCGCAATGTTTGTTTTCTGCGGGCTTTTGAACGCCTTTCCGGCAAATAATAATCGCGCCTCACAATATGCAGTAGTGCAACATGTCTGCAGTGATGAGGTAAAGGCGGCTTCAATTATTCTTTATTCGCTGTGACTAGCACTAAAGCATTCGCCTGATCACACAAGCCCCTTATCACCCACTCGTTATTCACAGTCCCACACACTGCTTCCAAAGTAAATCCAACTAGAAGCACTGACAAGGAAAACCTCTCTTTAACGCTTACGCCAGAGCATTTGTTTATAGTTGCTCGAACTTGTTCATCAAATGGGAGCCCAAGGATAACCGCTGTCATATCTGCTTACGTCGTGAGATGCTCACGCACTTAAGATAACACAACTCGTAACTTTAACTAGCCGGTTTTAAACCAGACTAGTTACGAACTTCGAAGGAGGTCATCCGTATTTACGACACTCTAGTATTCAGGTGTCGCGACTCAAGAAGCTTCCGCGTGACGGACGAGCTAACTAGCTTTCTTGGCTTCTTCGCTCTACGCGCGCTCTCGGCAGAGCTACCGGCCCCTTGAAACAAAAAGTAAATCGTCTCCATTCATTTCTTTGTCTTTATCCCCGGCGACTTCCGAGCGAGAATTCAGATAAGGCTTAACGATAACTCAGCAGCAAGAACAACAGTGTCGTCTGCGTCGTCTGCTGTACCGCTAAAGGGGGCTTCGACGACAACGTCGCCTGAACGGCGCCACGCTGCGTTTTTTTTTTCCCCAGGCTTTTTCTTTCACGCACGCAGCGGTGGCCGCGACGTAGTTTCAGCACGTTACATTCCCTGGAGAAAAGTCGCCCTCTTAATTTCCCATATGCAGTCTTTAATTAGAGCCGGTCAGTGCCGCCCTCTATGAACCTTTTTATCTCCGCGTCATAATGCGCAGGCCTAAAAATAAAGTGGCCAAAAGGCGCACCGTTGTCGTCTGCGCATACGCGCGCATTGCAGACGACGACGACCCCTTTGTGTCGCGGTGGTCGCCTGCGTCGCGCTGGCATCCTCTTTATGCTGATTAGATTCGCCTTCCTTATCTCTTTCTCTCCCCCTTCTTTCTTTCTTTGTTTCTTTTTCTTTTCTTCCTTCTTGCTTTATTTCACTGTTCGCGTGTTGTGGTCGTGGAGTTCCTTGATGAATGGTTGACATAGGTGGGAACATCGAATTAGGCGGCCCTTGTTTCGGCAAACTGGTTGGGAAAGATGTCCCCGTGCTTTACGCACTTATCAGAACTGGTTTCTATGCATATATGTGTTTGTATGCGCGGCAAATGGCTTCCTTCCCAGGGAATGCGATGAAAGCGATTGAAGTTCAGGGCTAAAAACGTAAGGACTATAATTGTCGTGGAATCTGTGGGGAATGTAGCACTGTACTTTAGTCTCAAGACGTCATGTTTGCTATAGGCGTGGTCCACTGAACAAGGAAGCAGCTATCTAATAGAACTTAGTTCTCTGATAGAAATGCAGAGAGTTCATTTTTTTTTCTTCGCTTTGCCATTTGGCTCTTCGCTGAACGCACGAATGTTTTTGAAGCTGTTTTGGGACAATAGAATCTGTGAAACTGGTTAAATAGTACATTTGGGCTAGTTGGGCCTGCATATTTTTACAGACAAGTGCTAATATCTGACCAGATTTGACTATTCGCTAAATGGATAAACTGAAATACCGCGTGCGCAGTAGGTCCAAGGTTTTTTATCCGCCAAACCCTTACAAAAGTTTTTTAGACAGTCTATACTGTCTATAAACATCTATCTATATTATCTATGGACTGTCTATAGACAAATCCTAGATAACAGTCTACAGGCGATACAAATGCTATGAACAGTCTATAGACAATCAATAGATTTATGACCATACACTTTTAGTAGACTTTTGTCTATAGACAGACTATGAATAGAGAAAAATAAATATCTACAGGAAGGCAATATAGTCTAAGAGGCCTGTAGACTACCTATAGACCATTTTTATAAGGAAAGGACTATCCTATCTTGCTATAACAGCAATGAATGGGACAATTTTTCGCCATCTTCGTGTTTTGCTGAGCGCTTCGTATGTTCATGCATGTATTCGGGTATATGCTGTAAAGTTCTCCTACACTCCACTCCTCTGAGTTGGCACTTATGGTTGTCGCTGGTAGAAGTTGGTACTTGTGATTGCTTTGTGGTTACCTGGTGATTATTCATTTTGCCTCGTCGACCTTCGGTGCACCATTGAATTCGGTGAATTCTTATCGTTGCAAGAATAGCGCTGCCGAAACCGGGGTGTGTGCAATTTTACCATTGCCTGAGGACATAGTTTGACAACCTCCAATTTTCATTTTTGTTCCTGCTGTCCATGACTTCCTCTCAATCCTAACTGCGTTTTTAATGTTCACAGTCTTATCTTCGAAATTAAGATTTGCACGCAGAATTATCGACTTATTTACCCTCATTCCTGCCTATCTATCGGAAAGTCAGTAGTATACGTTCGCTGACGATTGCATTCCTGAAGCTCCGAATGCAACTGAGTGACTATGGCAATCTTGCTGGAATATAGATGGAACGAAATGCACAACAATTTGAGAGTCAGATACTTTTTATTCCGGTTCCTATATGCTTCGCTTACTGCAAGGAGCGCAGGGATCAATTTTTCTTGAGACCACACACTACTGCTGCTGTTATCGAGTTCTCTGCCTTCAACCCCTCGGTGTAGCATGTTGTATAGATAATCATATATCGGTTGAGTGCCTCTGGAGAATCATTTCGTATTTCTGCTGCATAAAAGTGGTTCCGTTTTCTTTATTTTTACCGTGGTAATATGGCGTGGACCATTGTTTCCGATTCCCAATGCGCGATATAACCACGGAAACCCGGCAAGCATCCTTTTCGAGTGACTGCAAGGAAAGACTGACAAATTTTTCAGTGACAAATCTATGTCGGCGCCCAATTTTTGAGCGAAGACGCTTAACGGAATTCCTTCAGCAAAAAACTAGCACACAATCATCAAAGAAATTATTAGCGACCGTCAACGACGACAGTTTACGCTGCAGTAGTTGGACGACTTTTCAGAAATTTTGTTAGCATCGTATGACAGCATTTTATAGTGTTGACCTGAAACACCTGCGTAAATGTTATAGCATTCTTCAAAGACACAGTCTGGTTACAACCGGCTCCTGCAGTACTGCAATACGCCTTATATGGGATTTGTACTCCTTTGTCTTCAGAGTATATTTTGCGCAGCACTGAAACTGGTGAACACTTTGCGCTGTCTTCTTTCATATTCTACATATTTTTCCTTTTTTTAATTTTCGTTTACACCATCCCTCTAAACTCTACAAAGTGTACTCATCTACCAAGAGTGCAATTTAAATGAATGAATGAATGAATGAATGAATGAATGAATGAATGAATGAATGAATGAATGAATGAATGAATGAATGAATAAACAAGAAAGTAGGTAATTCTCTAACGTACCCATATCGAGTGAAAGTGTCTGACCGACGCGCTGACGACGTAGTTCGCTACGAAGGCGCCTTGTATGTGTCGTTACAAGCGCCCACGCTCTCGAGTGAGGAATGCTTCAGGTTTTAGAAGAAAGAGAGAAAGAGGAAAGAAAGAAGGAAAGAAAGAAGGAACGAAGAAGGAACAAGGTGGCATGAAAATCCCTTGTCGACTTCAAAGCCGGCAATCTAGGAAGAAAAGTGGGCGGCATTGTTGGAGTCCGGTCGTCCAGCTAGCCAGGCAAGTGGCCTACCGGTGTGGCCTACAGCTGGTATCGCAATACCTGTGTAGAGGGGTTTCCATAGCTCTCAACAATAGAACGTGCGTGGGGCAATGAAAAAATAAACTTCGACGGTAAGGTATCAGAAAAGGACCGCGACATAAAAAGAGCAACTAAAGCAAGCTCTTTCAGTGAGGCCTCGTGGAACGCCCGGAAACGTGTCGGAACACCTTCGCCCAACGGCTGAAAGTTTAAAAAAGAACAAAACACGAAACAGACCTTAATAAATAAATAGAGTAACAATAGAGCGAACAGAAGTAAAGCAATATAGCTAAGCGGAGGCCTTGTTTGCATGTCGATAAAATCAGGAGCTCCGGTAAAAGCCGTCTCGGGTGTCGGTATCGTTAACTTCGCCTTTCAGCGCTAAGCCGATAAGAGAATCAGGATAGGGCTAGCCTCTTACGCAAAACTGACGGCCCACTCCGTATAGCTACGGCAGTGTTGGTTTACACGCATAGAAGGCGCTGGTTAGTGAGCGGAATTTTAGCGCGGTGTGAAGCACAGGTTATGAATACGTTGTCTGCTTTGTTGCTTTGTGTTTTACGGTATGGTGTTCACGCCCTGGCTAACTAGTTGCGTGCACTGTGGTGAAATCGCTTTACACAAGCATTTCGCCCAACTAGGCAGCCGAGATTTTCAACCCCTCTGTGCGTTACGGCGTGCACTGTGCACTCTTTTTTTTTTTTGCAGTCTTTCAGGCATTTCTTGTTCCAAACAAACAAACAAACAAACAAACAAACTTATCAGTGCTGCTTTGTTCCTCAATGAACAGATCCAATTTGGTATGCGCTTTAAATTTGTTGCAACCCGGTACGCATGATAATCGTGACCGTTATAATGATAATCGTGACCGCATGATAATCGTGACCGTATTGGTGAAGCCGAGACGCTTAGTTAGCAGCCATGTGTTACAGCTACGAGAATCTCGTAGTTCATTTCTATAATTAATTAGGCCATTGACAGTTAGCAGGAATTGCACAAGTGAAAGCACGTGCCGACGATTTGGTCTGGTTGGTATGTCACGCTGAACTGTACCTTGCTAACTTGGTCAAATTTGGACGGAGGAGAGAGAATATAAAGAGGACGTGGTCGTCATGTTTGCATCCTTGAAAATAAAAATACGAATCTAACAGTCGACGAGAAATTACGGAGCCCGACATCCATAACTTGCGCAGGAGATCATCCAGAGGTAGAAGGCTACATCCTTGCATGTTAGAAAGTATTAAGGGAAAAAAACATTTGATAGGCAACTTGCAGGGACAGTTTAGAATGTAAAACGGCAACACATAACAATCTGCAGAGGCAAGAGGAAGATTTTTTGGCTATTAGGGACGTTGCCTAACCCTTGATCTAGTGTACTGGTCTCCCGGACAAAGTCCATGTCTGCATATGCAGAGCCTCACAAACTTGCGGTTCTTGTGCGTATCACCTCGTGCGGGGAAAAGATAACAAGATCAATGAATAGTTGGAGTGCATTGTAACCAAGAATGTGCAGCCCTGATCAGGAATCTTCGGGCCACATGGTTTCCCTTTGAGTGTTATTGTTTAGCTCTTACGTAACCACTAAAGAAAAAAAAAATCTTAGGAGGGGAAGGACGAGGTAGTGTTCTCACTCCTTTCAAGCTATGAACAAATTCACCCAGATTAGAGTTTTAATAGAACAGGTTAACATTACCACGCCTGAAAGGACAACCAAGTTGCCTGTATACTTTTTACTTTTTACCAACACCTTACTTGCGCGTATAGCTCTGTTCACCGGTTTCACTTCCTTGAACCCATCCCACCTGGCGCGGTTTAGGTGTCCACCAAGAGCGA
Organism: Amblyomma mixtum; assembly: GCF_055824585.1. Lineage (NCBI taxonomy): Eukaryota > Metazoa > Arthropoda > Arachnida > Ixodida > Ixodidae > Amblyomma > Amblyomma mixtum. The sequence continues at coordinate 112,539,899 of NC_143020.1, read as the reverse complement.
GTCCGTTACCAGAGTTTTGCTTCATTAATAGCCATGTCCAGCTTTCTCGTGCAAAAAATATAAAAATTAGAAAATTGTAAGGCACTGTTATCGAAATATTGAAGGTAATGGTCCATTATTCTGATATGCAGCAAAATCTTTCTTTTAAATTGTTTCCATCGATCGCATCGAACAGTTGAGACTGCCATAGAAAACCAATGGGGAACGCTTCTGACGACAGCAAAAACTTGAATATAAAATAAAGATACAAGACTGCGATCTACGGATGTATTGTATGTTATAGTGAAATCTTACATTATATGAAAAAAATTGCGTTCATAAACTGTTTCCTACTCAAAAATGCTCTTGCCCACAATTTTTGGGTATGGAGTGGAGTATTGTCACAATCACCTTCCTTGCTATGTACCTACGTATAATGTTGCAACGATGATAACGGCTAATTATAAGAATGGGTAACCATCCTTTCAGCCGATAGTATATCGTGTGACGTTCATTCGTTGGGCTGATTCGTCCCTGCCCCAGTCATTTATTTATTTATTTATTTATTTATTTATTTATTTATTTATTTATTTATTTATTTATTTATTTATTTATTTATTTATTTATTTATTTATTTATTTATTTATTTATTTATTTATTTATTTATTTATTTATTTATTTATTTATTTATTTATTTATTTATTTATTTATTTATTTATTTATACTGCAGCCCCGATGGGGCTATTGCAGGAGTGGGAGAGAAAAAAAATAAAAAGTAAAGGCAGAGAGGGACAACATATCCAGAAGTGAACACCATTAAAATACAGAACAGTAATTCAATAGACTAATCACAGATTTGCAACAACATTGAAAAATAGGTTTGGTTCTAGGGAGCGTATATCACCGGGTAAAGAATTCCATCGTTCGATAACACGAGGAAAAAAACTAAATTTGAACATATCAGTGCGCAATGCCGGCATATATCAAGAAACATGCGAGATATCCCCGTTCCGACTGTTCAGCGTACACAAGCTCAGTTGCGCAAAATGTGGCCCAGTCAACCTCACTGCAGAGTCTGCAGAGTGAGCAAAAAGCGTCGAAGAAAGGCGTCAGTCGAATACTGCGCTATTTCCTCTCGACAAAGCAGATCTTGAGAGGTCGGCGCGAGGAATTTCAACGCCTCCTGAACAAGCGGTCTCCGCTCAGATATCCAGGTTACTTTTTTCTTTCTTTCTTCCCGAACGCAGCTAGAAACGCCGTTTTCCGAGCGGCTTTGAGTTCAAGCTCTCGTGGGAGCAATTCTTCTTGTTGAGAAAGCCGCTTCTCGGTCAGGCGGCGTGCCATACACTTCGACGGACTCGAGAAGCGGAGACCACCCGAAAATTGAGGAAGAAAAAAAAAACAGAAGTACAAAGAGGAACCCGTGAGATTTGTCCGAGCCGGCATCAAGGAGGCGGGCGTTTTCTGTACGCCGCGCCACTTTGGGCCAAGCGACCGTTGGGAAGCCATTGTTCGAGAGCGATGGCGGAGTTTTTCGCGCTCTGCTGGAGGCCTTTATTGGTACGTAACTCTAGTAGCGAGACAGGTCTTTCTGGGTGGAGCAGACGATATCGCACTGCACATGGCAGACGACGACGGGACGTAGCAGGCGATCTCGTACTGCGCGCAGTTTAAGTAAATCAAGGGTGAAAGTAAGGATGTAGGAGTCTTAAAATGAGTCCGTAGAACATCCTTCCAAACATGCCCACGGTTTAACGTGTGGTGCGGCGAATTAACTTGTGAATGTTGCCAAAAGTGTTCAATATCGGCACAAAAGTTACGCAACTCCGCCATCAGCTGGTACATCTACGAGCCACAAAGATGATACACTGATAGTTTCGAAATGTTGACCGTAAGGAGTGGTCGCACGTGGAACTGCGTTATTGCAATTAGGATTAAACGTGCCATATCGATAGCGATGCTTGCATTGGAGGTTATCTCTAAGTAAGCTCTGCACGACTTGCAACTGCCATCTTTCATCTATTGCCACTCTGAACACGAACACGCCTACATGGGAGTGAAAAGGGAATAAGCTGTACTCCAGCTCACTGCCTTTCAACAAAGGAAGTCCACTAGAAGACAGCTTACTCCCTCTTTGCTCCTTTATATTTAGAGCGTATAAGCACGTGCGTACGCTTATTTTTCTATCCCGAACCAGTCTCCCCAATTCTCAGGGAGCGACAATGTTTCTACACTACTCTGCAGTTTTTGTAATGTATGGACGCTCGTCAACTGTTCTCGGAAGCCGCCGTACCGGGTGTTCGCGATTTTTTCAAGTATTCAAGAATTCCGGTACTACTTCTGAGCATATGGTTAACACTTGGTGTGAAAATGGTGAACACGGACATCGCGAAGCTACGAAGTACAGTCTTTGTCAAAAGTAACCAGGCTGCATGGTTTGCTTCTCATTCGTATATCAGAGCCCGCACGGCTTCCCTAAACATCACAAAGTTCTTTGAAGGTGAGAACAGGGGTTCTTCTTACCATACCAGAGATTCAGAGCTTGAGGGCTGGAATAATAGCTTTAATATACAAGTGAGAAGAAAATCGTGCAGCCTGGTTACTTTTGACAAAGACTGTACATATACTAAAGCGCACCGCTGAATGTACGCACCTCAATACAGGGTTGGTAAGTAGGCCCCGGCTCATTGGTTCTACTTCTGAGCAGTAAAGTCGGGCACTTGGTGAATGCATGAAACTGTCAAGGTCTTCCTGGCCAAGCATGGCAGTCGTCCTCAATTACCACAGATTAGGAAGTTCGGTAATGCCATGAATGCTTCGTTACGAGGCCAAGGGCAGACCCTGTGGCTAATTTTTGGTTTCGGCTATTTTGTGCGCTCGCCTGCGGTTTCCTGCTTTTTGTAGGTGTTTGGAACAAAAAATAACCTGTGATAGAGCTTGCCCAATATAATATTTGCAGCCTTCCTAGTATTTGAAGTGCATCAGCGTTTGAGCATCAGTGTACACACTTCGTCGCTTGCTGATCTCCTCGCTACCTGCATGTCCTGATGCTGAGCTAGAACTTTAGAGCACAAATATGTTAGGTGAACTAAGCTTTTGACGCCAGCAAGTAAAATAGCCTTACCCCAGTAAAGTCGCTGTGTGCACGAACAGTTAAAATAAATCAGTACTGGAGGTTGAATTAAGCTCCAAAAGTATTTGCGTACTAAAGGTACGACGTCAAAGCTTAAATGGGCTATTGCCCATGCGGAATTGGTCAATCTCTACTTTACATTCATGGATCCCTGGGAGTCCTCATACCACTCCTGGCGCAGTGGTGCAGCGGTTAAGCTTTGCACCAGAGCCCTACCATGGCAGGTGCTGTCAGCGGTGGGCCTTGTGCGGCCCAGGTTGCTCTTGCCGAGCAACCGCTCGCGAACCATCACTTTTTTAACGACCACCTGCCAGTGTGGTCAGTTTTCTCACAATCAGGTGGGGAGGCTGTGAAGACCCCACAAGGTCACGTGACCTAGATGGCCCACCTAGGCTGCTGGTTCTGGGATTTTTCGCTCACAACGCCGGATTTTCTGCAAAACGGGAGCTTTAACTCTATCCCGTTAAAACGCTATACGCTACTATCGAAGTTCACCTCGCCCTTCCCAGCGTTCCTTGCGGCAGTGGCGACGCCCGCTTTTAGAGAAAGTCTGTGCACGCAGGCTCCTCCTCCTCTGGATTGGCTGATTGCCCGAGGATAAAGCAAACTATTCAGCACCCTCCCTCGCACTCGTTAAGAAAAGCAGTAGCGAGCGCCGAAAACGCCGTCGCGTGTTGCGCAAAGCAGCTCTACACCGCTCCCCTCCCTCTCTGCTGGCCAGCGTGAGAACAATAGCGAGCTCGCTTTGGGCGGAAGTGGAGCGATGTACGGCGGCCTTCTACACCGTCTACCCTCCCCCCTGGCATTTCTTCAACCGGCTGGTGTACACTGCCTTTCGTGCAGGCTGCTCGTTCCGCTTCCACTTCCGTAACCCAAGAAGGGCGCTCTTGTGTGCGAACGCGGAGCGGAGACTTACGCTGCTGCACGCTAAGGAGCCCCGCGTGCGTGGCGATGCATTGAATCGCTGTCCCCGCCGGGAGCGTGAGATGTATAGGCATCATGTGACTAATAACCATCACGTGGCTGAAGATATACGCTTACAAAAAAATTTCAGACAGTCTATAGACTCTAGTCTAGTCTATAGACAGTCTATAGATGAACCGTGTATAGACTCTTCATAGATTGTCTTTAGCTTGGTTTTACGGGTTTTAAGGTCTCCAAGCGACTCAGGCTATGAGGGACGCTGTAGTAAAGGCCTCCGAAAATTTCCACCACCTGGGGTTCTTTAACGTGCACTGGCATCGAACAGTACACGGGCCTCTAGAATTTCTCCTCCAAAGAAATTTGGCCGGGATCGAACCCGCGTCTTTCGGGTGAGCAGCCGAACGCCAAAACCACCGAGCCACCTCGGCGGCCAATTCTCCCTGTGCACGACATTTTTTTAATAAGTATGAGCGCGAGTTTTCAGTTACGACATATTACGCCAACTCCTGCTCGAACACTGTCTATCTCGGAGGATACACCGTGTATCGTATATAGTTCGTATTACATATTATATATATATATATATATATATATATATATAGTGATATAGTGTGTGTATTGCGTGTATTGCGCGTATTGCGTATTGTATTGTATATAAGACGAACTATATACTGATTCCTCCCAGCATCGATAATTATTACTCTGTACCACTTTCAGCTGCCTGAAAGAGGACCACGAACTCTCAACGGCCTGCAGTGTCCGCTTCGAAACGCGGCAGGCGTGTGCAATAGCAGCTCGCGACAGAACGCGTCACGCTCCGGCATCGCATCCGGACCCAAACCGAGGCGACCAACAAAACAACGCACAGAGGCGGAGACAAAAGACGAGGCAAGTCGCGGAGCCGTCCCGGTTAGCCCGCAAGGTTGTCTCCGGCGGAAGGCGGAAGCCACCGAACTCGTACTCGCTGCATGCAGAACCAGCACATCGCACTATTTGCATGTGCCTCGTCGCGCACCGAGGACACTTTACGTCCTGCGTGCGGCCTCCGCCAAAAACTGCCTCTTCTTTACTTCTGTTCTCATTTTCTTCCTCACCGACGTTCACCAACTCTGCACCGCTTCTTCGCCCTAGCACAGCCGGCTCTCCCTCTCTCTCATCCTTCTCTCCACTGTATCTACGGATCTACATTGTCTGCCTTAAAGTTTTCTTCGCCTAATTGCCGAGCCTCGTTCCGTTGGCTCTTTCTGGTAGATTGTGCGCTACGGGGCTGCATCTATCTGTTCTTGCCTGATTTTCCTTTCTCTGGAGTCTTTCGCTTGGTGCTTCCAGTGCACTCCCCAGTTTCAGCTTCTTTCGGAGTCAGCGCACGCAGATGTGGGGAGAAACGGCTTTGCAACATTCTAAGGCATCAACGTGGCGAGCGGATCTAACAGGCTTTCTCGACTAGGCTCTCCGGTTTCAGATACAGGCGTATTAGCTCTGTTACGTGGCTTCGTTGAGAAGGTGCACGTATCGCGCGGTGAGGACACGTGTGACATACACGTGGACTTGTTGAGCGTTATCTAAGCTATAAGCAGAAGACCGCCATGTCATTTCCAGTGCCTCGAAGCATGATGGCCTGGATGCCTCTCAAAGGATAGTTTAATCACTCGAACATATGTCAGCTGCCCAGCGACGGGGACAGTGTCCTCAGCTTTTCAACGCCGCCACGAGTATCCGTATGAAAACGTTCTTATAGACTCTATTGCCTTCCTAAGCCGCCGCGGTGGCTCAGTGGTTAGGTGCTTGGCTGCTGACCCGAAAGACGCGGGTTCGATTGAATTTCGATGGAGGTGGAATTCTAGAGGCCCGAGTACTGTGTGATGTCAGTGCACGTTAAAGCGTTATAGAAGCCCAGGAGGTCGAAATTTCCGGAGCCCTTCACTACGGCGTCCCTCATAGCCTGAGTCGCTTTGGGACGTTAGACCCCAATAAACCAACAAACTAAAGTAACACGAGGAATGCAAGCCATTTAAACTTTAATCTTCCTTCAGCACGCCGCCTTTATGGTCAGAGATTGCTGCAGTTCTACGTAGATAAAATTTGGAATGACATCCCGCTTGAGATCAAAAGATCTTAGCAACTTTGAAAACACTGTAAAAAGATTTTATCTTAGCAATATGTAGTAGTTGAAAGCTGTATTTATTATTTTGTTTGTTTTTCTCCTTTTCGCGTTATGACTGACATGCTTTTGCATCGTTTCAATACCTAGTTTATTACTCTGCTGCCATGCGTACGTCACTATGGCAGCCCAAGAAAGTTCTGGCTATGGGCCCATCAAACTTTGATGCATGCGACTTAAGTGTTCAGTAAAGAAAAAATCAAATCAGTCAGTTAATCAAATATTAAGGGGTTCAGGTCCGTCAAAGATTCTCCCCTACACTGCTGAAAAGGAAACCATTTGGGCTGAAGGCTTTTGACGAAGGCTGTAGATGCATATATACCGTGGGTTTACGTTACGTATGGCGAAATTCACGCTATAGATAGCTTGCAGCGACGCCGCCACTGCTGTTACGATTTTCGCTCTGCTCTGCACACACACGTCTCGCGTTTATCTCGTCTGCCAATCTGAGTGAAGCGACGCGCCGGAAGAAGCCATGAAGGAGCCGCCACTGTGGAGCTTTCGGCGACATAAAGTGCCGGCTATCTATAGATTTAACGGCGTCGGCGGCGTCGGCTTCTGGGGGTCATAAAGAGCCTCCTTTCTCACTTTATGCGCGCGTACGCAACCTACACCCTCAGTGATCTTAGTCAAGAGTGATCTTGCCGTGAAACTACAAATCACTGCTTGTTTTATCATCGACCATACGGCCTCCTGATGCCATTCATACTTCCCTTTGTATGTTCAGCCTGTGGGTAACGTGAGACGAACGCCAGCGCAGGAAATAGGCATAAGAATTGCTTTGGTTAGGTAAGCAGATGCGCTACAAAGAGGGGAACGCCATACTGCGATCAGTGGAGCCTTTCAACAAGGTGGTATTTTGAGCTGTACTCGGATACAATTCGAGAAAAAAGCATCAAAGAACGATTTCCAGCCACTGGCGTCGGTCTGTCATGATTTCAGGGTCAACAACCTTTCACCTTCTAGCGAGGCATCATATGTGGGCTATCAGGTGAAATGCGGTGAATCGCAGGAATGCGCCGCTTCATTCTGTAGTTGTGTCCGACTGTACATGTCGTCGTCATCATCATCATCAACCTGAATGTGCCCACTGCAGGGTAAAGGCCTCTCCCACATCTCTCCAATTAACCCTGTCATTTGCCAGTTGCGGCCACCCTATCCCCGCAAACTTCTTAATCTCATCCGCCCACCTAACTTTCTGCCGCCCCTTGCTATGCTTGCGTTCTCTTGGAATCCAGTCCGTAACCCTGAAAGACCAGCGGTTATCTTGAATTCCCGTTGCATGCACCGCCCCAAGGCGATTTCTTCTTGATTTCGACTAGGGCGTTATTAACCAACGTTTGTTCTCTCACCCACTCCACCCGCTTCCGATCTCTTAACGCTACACCTATCATTTTTCTTTCCATAGCTCGCTGTGTTGTCCTCAACTTAAGTTGAACCCTTTTCGTTAGCCCCCACATTTCTGCCCCATATGTGAGTACACTTCTATATAATGAGCATTTACTGCTTATATTCAGTAATAATTATGAGTAAGTACTCTTGATGTGCCGACAAAGCATGATGGAGAAATTTGTAGACTTAACATTGCCCCTCACTGTGGCAGCTTCCACTACGAGTGCGGTCGTGTATGAGCAGTGATGGGCGCATTGTGGAAAGGGGTCGCCTTGCGACCACACGCCGCTTACAATAGGGGCTCGCTTAAACAACACTGTCCACAGCCGGTGGGTTTACTTACAAGCTTCCGGCTCAAATTCGACGATCAATGCTCTATCTAGTGGGGTTCGAACGACACCTGGCAATGCTAAGAGGTCTATTCTGCATGGCTGAGCAGAAAACCCGGTGTGGTGCATGTTTCTGGCAAAGGCTGTCCATGTGCGCGGTCGAAAGGCAAACGGTAGCCGAACCTGTGGCATGCGTCTGGCCATCGATGCGCCGCCAGTAGCCGAACGAGTTAGCGGACGCGAGGAAGACCATTACGCGCCAGCCTATCTCTCCAGCGAGTCACGGCGTGCCCTCCGTGTCCCCTGCAGGGGGAGCCCCAGTGCACGGCGGTGGTGACTTCACCCCCCACACCGATGCCCCGACAGGGGGCGTGCTGCAACCCCTGCGACGCCGACGGTCACTCGGGAGTCACGGGCGGACGGCGTTCCTCGTTAATTAACCGGCAGTGCAGAGGGCAGGGACGAACGAGTGAAGGAGAGAGGAGAGCAAGAAAGAGGCAGGGAGAGGAAGAAAGAAAATGAACAAAGAGAGAGAAATGAACGGACGGAAAAGGATAGACAGAATAGTCAAGAACAGGGAAGATATTATAAATGAACGAGGAAAGGAAACGCGGGCAAGCAGGAAAGAAGGAAGGGAAAGAAACACAAAAGTGGAAGGCAATGCAAGCAAGAGAGGAAGAACAAACTAATAGAAAAGAAAGAACGAAAGAAATAAAGAAGAACAAATGAAGAAGAAGGAACGAAAAATGTAGAAAGGAGAAGGAAAGAAAGGAAGAAGGATGGAAAGAAAGAAAAGAAAGAAATACAGAAGGAAAGAAACGAAAAGATGGAAAGAAAGGTGAAGGAAGACAAGCAAACATGACGCGTAGAAAGCAGGGATGAAACAAATACAGCTAGCAATAAGGAAAGAATGATGCGAACAAACAAGCGAAGAAAGAAGAAAGGAAAAGCAAACAGATGAGATCGAAAAAGAAAGAGGGGAACCAACAAAAGAGAACGGAAATAAAAAGAGTAGTATGAGGGGGCCCCGGCAATGGCCATCGTCGCAGCGCACTGTTCTTCTCTGGTCGAGCCGTAGTAGGCAAAAGAGGCGAGGGTCTAAAAATAAGCGCCCTCTGGCCGCACGCTCCTTGCGGCCTGCCGGCGGCCCGCCTTGTTCCTCGGCGGCACAACAACGACTGCGGGGGGAGACAAAGAAGGCGGGAATTAAAAGGGGAGGAAAGAGAAAGAACACGGGGGTCGAACAATGGCCCTCCGCCACTCCGGGTGTACGCCCGCCTGGAGACCCCTGTGGCGTGGAGCGGCCGCTTGTTCTGGACAACCCTATCGGTGTCTATAGCCTACCGTGGTACGTCAAGGAAGTCGTGAGATTTCAGGCACGTAAGCGTGGGTTGAAAATTTTCAGAAACAAACTGATCTAGCATGGAGCACGGCAAGATACTGCTAATAAGAATAACAATTGCATTATTATTATTATGACGACGAGTCTAGCCATGCGATGCCCGATTGAATGTCAGCACTTGGGAGAGGGCAATTTTATGGGAGAGGGCTATGGATAATTTTATGTCTTAGGCTAGAATTCGTACAAAAAAAAACGAAAAAGAAAAAGCCGTGAATTCTCATTCTAGCAGAGGAATCTACCTCACGTAATAATATAGTCGTGAATATACTCCCATATTGATTTCAGGATATATCCCTGGACGCTTTGCCCCGAAGGAGAGGAGAATCAGTATAGACTGAGGAAGCCCGAGTCGAGCGAGGCGGATCTCAAGTAAATTCTATATACGGAGAGCAGCGAACCGCCGACAGAAGAGGAAAAAGCGATCTGTGGATTTAATTTCGGCCAGTTCCCCCCCGCCGTGGTATGTGCCATTAAGCTTGAGGACATCATCATCATCATTTAATTTCGGCACAAGAATGACAAAGGTTGGCACATAGATAACCCTGATCGACGTAAATAAAGGTTTAGCCGCGGTATTCTGCAGCGCAAAGCAGGACAGCATGGACGGTTCATTGTCTTTGTGCTGGTTCATCGAAATCTGCTGATGGGAGATGGCGTGTAGCCTGTCGAGGCTACTTTCCTCCCTTTTGACTTTCTATTCTTCCAAATCAGCCGAACACCACGGGTAGACTATTTTCTCCCACCAACGTGGACATCTGCGCAGTGAACTACAATATGCGTATACGGTGTTCGCTTGTGAAGACACAGGTACTCTTTAATGTCGTAATAGTGAGCTTGTACTTGAACCGCCATCCAGGCGGCATTGTTCGCGAGCTCAGCAGTGGCCATACAAACGTGTTGCCGCAAACTTAAATCGGGCATGAGAGCCCTAAAATTCGCTTCTGAATTGAGGAAAACGCTCGCAGTTCGTCGAACGGCGGCGACTTGTGCCTACAGCTTTTAGACATTCAAGTAGCTGTGCACTGGTAGCCCTCTGTACCAATGTAATAAAAGCGAGGCTCGAGAATCCTTGAGGCTTACGTCGGGACACCTGACGCATATTGGTTCAAGGCTGGCTCAAAAGGTGTTCACTGGCTGTCGAAGCGTATAGACAGCGGCAAAATCGTAAGTAAGACTCTCGGACTGTGCGTGGATGTGCCGACGTTTTTTGCGTACCAGCGTACACTGCATAGAGTTTAATTCTACAGCGAAGCTGTTACTGGCTCACTATGGACGCGAGTGACTCGTCGTCGTAGGCGTAACACATCCCAAGACCCCCTCGTGGTCACTCAACGTGGCCTGATGGTAAATACAGCAGTGCCTGATCAGTAAAGTAACCATCAAGTCACCGTCACGTTCCTACGTGATGTTCCACAACCGGTGACGTCACAGACTGCGAAGAGTTTTCCGAGCGCTCTTCGCGTAGGTCTTTGGTTAATTCTCTTCATTGCATCGCAAATAGCGAAGCAAATCACAAAAGCGCTAACAGTTGCGTTTTTTAACCGCACAAGCCCAGGAAATTTGGTCAACCGCTTCTAGTTTGCCAGGTTGCTGCCAGGCCCAGTGGCGCTCAACATTCAAAACACCGCGGGAATTTCGAGTTCTCGGTACATCATTCCATTGATTTTCTAAGACGGGAGAGTAGAAAGCATTTTTCAGGTCAGATTTGCCAGCGAGAAGGAAGAGTCGGACACGATAATTACCCCGTTGGCGCACAATCTCTCGGGACTCTCTAGTCTTCTCAATATTACAAGTTTATAATATCCTCACTGAGTTACGCGATGTTCGCTAACGGCAGTCAACAGATGGCTCTAGTTGTTTAATCTCCAGAAAAGCTGTGCGTGTTAATGAAAAGACATTAGTAGAGGCATTTGTTTACATACATTTGTCGACGGGATTTTCTCTACCCGAAGTATAGGCGGGGCTACTGCTTATACACATCAGTTTACTGCTTTCAGCGATGCCTAGACCGTAGCGTCAGACGTGAGCAGCTGAATGTATGACGACGCGGGACTTCTTTCGGATCATGAAAGAAATAAGAGGCAACAATGTGGGTGGCATGGCAGCAGATGAGGCTGACGCTAAACTGCACAAGTTAGGAAATAGAAGAAATATATTTCAAGTATCTTTCGGAAGACACGCTTGTATGTTCTATAAGGGAAAACAAGGCGCTCAGAAATTCGTAGTACTGGAACTGAAAGAAATAATGAGACACGTATTAAAAGAAACACGAGGAAGTTTCTAAAATGCTAAAATCCTGTTAATAAAAGCTAAGCCTTTCAAACGGGTCATTTATGGAGTTATCATGATGTTTTGATGAATCGCTAACTGATCATCTCAGGACATCTTTCCGCCACTTCTCTGCGGCTCGTTTGCCCTAATAAGGATCACAGCTTCCCGCGGAAACTTGTTAAAAGCTATATATTAAAACCAGATTTCAGTTATACGCACTTCACTGCCTATAAGTATGAAGCCGTCTCCACTCCTCTCTGCTTCCCCCCTGCACGCCCCCCTCCCCTTCCAGTATCAAGGAAAGAAACGAAGAAAAGTTAATCACACATGTCCTCTAACGCCTCGCAATCGGCGCTGATGACGACGTCCAATCCATCACAGAAGCAGCGGCCACACTCTTAATTCGAGGAAATAATGAAAGATGAAACGTTCCGCTTGCGTACCCAGGCAGCTTTCGACACCGCGTCTGTCTGTCCGTGTAGGTGCATGCAAGTGTTAACGAAGCCACTGTCGAAACTATACGAAATATCTCGATGCGCTGGCGGGAGAAATCTCCGATTCATAAGAAATAAACCCCCTTCCCCCATCTCGACCCACAACTCGATTCCCCTACGCCATCGAAGAACCGCATCCATCATTGCGGCGTAGAGTATACGTCCCACCCGGGGCCGTGTGTAATCCTCGTTCAAGGCTCGACACCTGGGGCGCCATGAAAGCTCCTCGCAGTCGCTCGCTGGCAAACAATCTGCTACACGAAGACAGCAGGCCCAGCCTTAATCTCTTCTTATATGAAGAAAAATCTTGTCCGCAGCCCACCCCGGCGCTTATATGACTCCCCCAGCTACCCAACGTCATTCGCCTACCGTTTGCCGTGGCTCACCGCGTAAGCGTGATGTTTGCACGGGGTTTGTCCCGTGAAACCTTCGGGGGTCCTCACTTTCTCACGCGAATGATGGAACGAGTGAATAAAAGATGCCCGGACACGGATGCTCAACACATGCGAGGCTCTGCGGAGCCGCCAGGCGAGATGTCGAGGGGGTGGATTATTAGGAACACCTACGCCGATGTCCCTGCGCGTGTAAGATAAAAGGACAGAAGAGGGGTGATAGAAAGTCGTCTTTCTCTGATCACGCTTGGTCGCTGCGATCAAGCAATGAAACCCCTGTGCTGAAGCCCAATCGATGTGGTCCCGTAGATTTCGATGAGCAGACCAGTGGAGAGGTTTCTGGTCTTTAGTGTTGAGAACGCCGCATCAATGCCTTTTTGTGGTGATCGAGTGCGCCCTGGAAGCTTACGCGCTGCAGGCAGACGAAGAACCAGCAAGTGCGCAGTGTGAAGCTTTACGCGGATCACCGCGGAGTCTGTGCAGACGCGTTCTGATTGATCACGTCTGGGGAGACAGAGATACTTCATTTAAACATCTCATATCCTAACCTATATTATTAGACTCCAAATGTTTGCTTTTGTGTTTTATTCTTTCAAACGACGCGCTAGACATTGGTATACACGTAGCACCAAGTGGTATTCGCCTTGAACTGAATTTCTTCTCGACCCTGTTTCGGTTTCATCAGCCGAACGATGACTTTAACGCGTAGTTTATGTTTAGGCCACATGAGGCACAAAAAAAAGCTGCAATATAACTGCTGATACGTCGTTTGTTGTAATTCTAGCTATTGGAGCAGGCTGGTTTAAGAGCTGTAGTGAGTTAAAACTGTATCAGCGTTTACATTGCCGTTTTTTTTTCGTCCATCACGTGACCTAGACATCAACTACACGTCACAGCCACCGTTCGGTTGATGAAACCGAAACAGCATGAAAGAAGAAATCCAATTATAAATTATTTACTAGTTGTAGGTGAAAACCACGCGGTGATCCATGTATTGTAATGTCTAAAGCATCATTTGAAAGTAGAAAACACTCAATAAAATTTCGTGTCTATAGTCCTTCAACACGCAGCGACGTACTCTAGTGGTCACTGGTGTGGCTTTAGAAGCCTCTAGTAGTTTGCCTTGCAGATACATGTAATCTTCTGTACATACTGTGCCCGTAGTGGATGGTGGTTTTCGAAGGCATGCACGTAGGCATGCAAGCAGGCATGCATACGAGGGCATGCAATACCATTTTGAATCTTAGAGATAGAGTCGACCAACATTGACCTTACTGACGACAGCGCTTCACGTGCACCAGTTGTATGCATACAGCCAACTACACAATGACCTAATCGGCAGCTTCGTAGGCGATCTCACGGCGCGAGAACGTTTCCAGTCGCAGATCCGGTTTGCGAGGGACGATCCGCCGCAGTGTCTCAATGGTTAGCGGGCTGGGCTACTGACATTCCCGCGGGTTCAATCCCGGCTGCCGCAATCGCGGTTCGATGGAGGCGAAGCACGAAATGCACCCATGGGCCGTACGATGTTACTGCATGCTAAAGACCCCCAGTCTGCCTAAATTGTTTTTGTTGTTGTTGCCTTATAGTGGCATGGCACATACCCACGACGGGGGATACACCAAGGTTCAGTGAGGAGAGCCATAAGAAGGTAAACTGGGACCAAGTTAATGGTTTAACTTTGATTGCCAAGCTAATGATTTAACATTGGGTAAGAATTCAGCGCAGCTGAAGATGAAATTATAAATTAAAAAAATTAAAAAATGGAATAGAAAAAATAAACGGGCGAAAAGATCAGAGAATTTAATACAAGAAAAATTGCTGAGAGATTTTTCAACGCGGAAATTTTGTATACCATTAGCAAGGGAATCTGCCGGTAGCAATTGTTGTTGTTGTTTTTCACTTCTTCCTCTGTTTCTCCTTTCACTAAGTCTTTTATCCCTTCCCTGAAAGCGCAGTAGAGAGGAGACAGACATTGCGCCTGTCTTTCCCCGATAACCAATAATAATTCATTTTAGGTTGAACTGCCGTCTCCAGGCTTTTCCTATGTTAACCAACTGGCCCAAACCACCGTGCTACTGGTATGTTAAAGCAGGACGTCCACACTTATTGATCAGAAATTGCAATATTTCAATTTGTGACCGCATTTTGAGCCCTCGTAATAAATAAAACAACGTGCAAACGTGGGCAGAATAGTGTATATATACCACGCTTCAGCATCGGTGCCTTTTCATCGCGTTGCATAATTACGATTGAAAGGTTTGAGAAACAGATTTCCAACATCCTCCGCATGGTTGGGAACTGCCCCGCGTGACTTAAAGCATATAATTCCCAGGAACTCAGCCAGGAGCAGTGGGAGGAGAAGCTGGCCCACACAGAGCTCCCCTTTCAGCGCCAGCTGATCGGCAAAGCCCGGAGGGCCGTATTCGACAATTGTTTCCCAGAACAACGTGAACCACCCGCGTAATCACTCAAAGATAATAAAATCCCTCTCTCTCTCTCCATTTATGCGCAAATATACACAAAAAGCATTTACTGGATTTAAACAGCGCACGTGTAGGTTTTTAGGCCTTACTGCGCTACCTTACTCGCTTCGGTAGACTGAAAAGCTCCACTCTTCTCCAAGCGTCGTCATCGACCGTTGTGCTTTTCAATTTCACCACTCACTTACGGCAATAATTGGTTACGTAGGTTTCTCCACTGCGTGTATTAGCGCCATTCATGAGCATCACGAAACCTTTTCATGCTATGTCTACTGCAGCGGTTCAGCGGTAGTTACAGCGCTGCCAACACGCAGACCACATGACCTCTCCAGTCAACCTTGTCCTGTGACTGTTACGACCCCCTTATC
Organism: Amblyomma mixtum; assembly: GCF_055824585.1. NCBI lineage: Eukaryota > Metazoa > Arthropoda > Arachnida > Ixodida > Ixodidae > Amblyomma > Amblyomma mixtum. Next base: position 112,524,571 of record NC_143020.1, on the reverse strand, counting down.
CCCGCAAACTGAATCTCATCCGCCAACCTCACTTTCTGCCGCCCCCTGCTATGTTTACCTTTCTGTGGAATTCATTCCTGCCGCCGCGGTGGCTTAGTGGTTATGGCCTTTTCCTGCTGACCCGAAAGACGCGTGTTCGATCCCGGCAACGGAGGTCGAATTTCGTTGGAGGCGAAATTCTAGAGGCCCGTGCACTGTGCGATGTCAGTGCACATTAAAGAACCCCAGGTGGTCGAAATTTCCGGAGCCCTTCACTCCCTCATAGCCCGAGTCGCTTTAGGAAGTTAAACCCCCATAAACCGCCGGAATTTAGTCAGTTACCCATATCTACCATCGGTAATCTTGCCTTCACATTACATTTCCTGCCCACTTTCAGTTGTGTGCAAACAGCGCGAAACACACTGGAGAAGAAAGAAGACACATTATGACCTACCAACTGGCTCGGCTTTCCGTGTTACTGCCATTCTCCGTTCTTTGTGTTGATTTTGGCTAGGATGTCATTTACCCGCGTTTGTTCCCTGACCAGCTAAGCTCTGACACTTAAGGTAGCAGCTATCTTTTTCTTTCCTTAATTGGTTGGGCTGTACTCTAATTTGAAGCCTTTTAGTTAGCCGCGAAGTTGCGGCCCCATACGTGGGTATTGGCAGGGTTAAACTATTACATACTACTGATGCTGGTAACAACCAGTAGCCAACATTTATTATGGTGTTGCCGTTCAGAGTCGAAAACCAAAAGAGCTCTGGACTGAAGAGCTGCTCCCGTGGTACCAGCAGAACGCGATAAGGCTGTAGGGGCAACAAATATGGCGCGGACGGTGCACCATCGCAGACGACATCGCCCGCGACATCCCCGATTTATGGTGGTGACATCGTGGCATCCTTTTGTCCGATTCCTCTGGTGTAAAAAGAAGGAGACCAAAAAAAAATATGCGAAATAAAGCACAAAATCAAAATTTCTTTCTTCTCCAAGACGAGGAATGTGTGTCGCATGACGACGACAAGGACCGACGATGGCGCCGCGGCGCGGCGAAGCGCGGAGGAAAGGAATCCTTCTGCTTCGTCGGGCGCGTCGTCTGCTTCGACTGCCGGGGCCGTAAATTTTTGATCGACTCACAGGAGGACACAGCTCCGGCGACGAATGGGGCACAAGTGTATGGGGGGGGGGGGGGGAGCGTCGTTCTGCTACAAACTATGCCACTGGCGCTCGGCGGTTGCGTGAAAGATGGCGGCCACGTGTGTGGCAGGGTTTGAAAGGGAGTCAGCACAGCCAGTCAGTCAGTGGCGGCGGTCGAGAGTTGGCCTCTCCTTCATTCGCGGGTCCTAGAGATGGTGGGAAAGTCGAAGGAGTTGTGTTCATATGGGCGGCACGCTGCTAGGACTAAGGGTGAGCCGACGTCTAGAAAGGCGTCGAACTTTTATACGGCCGTGATCAATGTGCGTGTTGTCGAGCATGAGAGTTCAATGCGCCTTTTTTTGTTCTCCTGTGCTACGGTCTTGGCACATTGATTCGAGGTCAACGACCCTCTCATTAGTCATTGCTATAAAAGAAAATACAGGTCGTGTCAATGTGTAAGTTTTGCTCGAACTCAAAGGGCAACCACACAGGAAATTCTGTTTGGGTGTTACAGCAAGAAGCGCATTCCTTGAATCAAAGCCCGGTTTTTTGCGCACATCTTTGTTCACTAGGTAATTCAAATCAACCTCGATCCACTCGCACCTTGCAAACCCCAACGGCTTTTGGATTTATGTCATACGCGCCGAGAGCTGACGTCTATGAGTTTTCGTTTCTGCCTACAACTATTATAGAATGGAATAAACTTGAACAAAGCGTACTCGAAGAAACTTGTTGACTAGAAATCTTTGTAAAAGAGCTGGAACTGTGTTGTATTGATTGATTGGGCCATTCCCAACCTGTAGCAGACCGCAAGGGCTAACAGTATCTGTAAATGAATAAATGAATGCTTACCAAAGCATAAGTCGATTCGCAAAGTCGGTTAAACGGCTCCAAGCCTCCAAGTGTTGTCAGCCGTAAAGACCGAACCAGCACAGACTGAGCATGTAGGGGCGAATGTTGTTCACTGTGCAAGGAATGTACGGCAGAGACAATGCAGTTTCTCTCGGGGAAGCGGGGGGGGGGGGGGGGTCTTCGAGATCGAACGACGACGAGGGAAAGGAGGGATCGAAGCTTCTCGCATACAATTAAAAGAGAGGCGTGAGGAGGCGGAGGAGGTGCCCCCGAAGACGCGCACGGTAGCTGGCCACTGCATCAGTCCCTCGCAGTGCCTGTCTGCCGACCGCTTCTTCCATCCATGATACGGGCTCCATCAGGCGATGGAATGCGAGGCGCGCGCGCGGGCGCCGCTTTCTTTTATGGACTGGGCCTTTACCTTCGGCGGTCTCGATCTCGTCGGCCGCCTCTCTCGGCTGGGAATGCCTGCTGCGCGGAGAAGACGGGCTGGCGAGGAGCTGTGTGCGAAGAGCCGTCGTGTCGGCGGCGTCATTGCTGGGCCCTTTGAGAGCGGGGAAGAGTCGCAGTGACAGGTTGTAAGTTAGTTGCATACACTGGGCGGCCGGGTAATGTCGGTGAGTTAGGGGGGGGGGGGGGGGGGGCGAGATTCGGTTAGACTGGGTGCGTGGCCGGAGGCGCCTTTCTGAAAGTGAGCGGGGATCTGAACGAGTGAACCAGTTAGAGAGAGCTGGTTGGAGAGCGAGAGAATCGGCTGTTGAGAGAGCGAGTGAGTTTGCGAGTGAGTTAGCGAGTGAGTGAGTGAGTTAGCGAGCGACTGAGTGAGTGAGTTAGCGAGCGACTGAGTGAGTGAGTTAGCGAGCGACTGAGTGAGTGAGTTAGCGAGCGACTGAGTGAGTGAGTTAGCGAGCGACTGAGTGAGTGAGTTAGCGAGCGAGTTAGCGAGCGAGTTAGCGAGCGAGTTAGCGAGCGAGTTAGCGAGCGAGTTAGCGAGCGAGTTAGCGAGTGAGTTAGGGAGTGAGTGAGTGAGGGAGTGAGTGAGTGAGTGAGTGAGTGAGTGAGTGAGTGAGTGAGTGAGTGAGTGAGTGAGTTAGCGAGTGAGTGAGTTAGCGAGTGAGTGAGTTAGCGAGTGAGTGAGTTAGCGAGTGAGTGAGTTAGCGAGTGAGTGAGTTAGCGAGTGAGTGAGTTAGCGAGTGAGTGAGTTAGCGAGTGAGTGAGTTAGCGAGTGAGTGAGTTAGCGAGTGAGTGAGTTAGCGAGTGAGTGAGTTAGCGAGTGAGTGAGTTAGTGAGTGAGTGAGTTAGCGAGTGAGTGAGTTAGCGAGTGAGTGAGTTAGCGAGTGAGTGAGTTAGCGAGTGAGTGAGTTAGCGAGTGAGTGAAAGAGTCAGTTGAAGAGTGAGATGAAAAGTGAGTGAAAGAGTGAGTGAAAGAGGAGTGAAAGAGGAGTGAAAGAGGAGTGAAAGAGGAGTGAGTTAGCGAGTGAGTTAGCGAGTGAGTTAGCGAGTGAGTTAGCGAGTGAGTTAGCGAGTGAGTTAGCGAGTGAGTTAGCGAGTGAGTTAACGAGTGAGTTAGCGAGTGAGTTTGCGAGTGAGTTTGCGAGTGAGTTTGCGAGTGAGTTTGCGAGTGAGTGAGTTAGCGAGTGATTTAATGAGGAGCAAGTGAGTTAGTGAATGAGTTAATGAGTGAGTTAGCGAGTGAGTGAGTGGTGGCTAATTTCTTACCCCAATGGCGGCTAATTTATTTAATGAATCTCTTCTATACTCGGAAATACCTGATTAGAAGAACCTCCTCGCCAATTTCAACTTAATTTGGACCCTCCCCAAATCATTAGCTTCATTTGAAACTTCCGGGATTTTTCCGACTCATACAGGACGACGGACAACGACACAAGGTTTTCAGCGAAACGAGCTCATTATGCTATCGTGTAAAAACAGAATCCAAGAGTGGCAAGAACAGGAAATCAAAATAACCGAAGATGGGAGAAAAAGAACAGGCCATAGATACCACCTAATCAATGGTTGTCAGCGTGGTGCTGGCAGCACCATGCAAAGGAGTCGCATGAAGAGAGGCTTCCCTTGACCCTTCGTCGTCTCGACTTCGTATAGGGACTTCGTATGTATTAGCTCCGACATTTCCGACCAAAACTCGTTCCGCCTGACACGGAATTTCGAGTCGACAAAAATGTAGTTTCGACAAACCGAATCCAGGGTCACAGCGTTGTTTCTAGTCTGCTGCATCCTTGATGACCACAATTGTCGCACCGTGGTGGACAAACACCGATGACATCCGCGGCGACATTCAGGGTGCCAGCGAAAGAGAGTTCGCGTACAGGCGGGTAAATACAACAGCGGCTACAGCGGAAGACGACATCTACGAAAACACTGCAATCTTTTCGTATCAGCAGCCTTGCTTAGAGCGACGCCTGCCACGTCTATGCATGACAATGACGACAAATATCGCGCTCTGTAGCATCGAAGGGAGGCGTCAACGTGGTTTTGCTTCAACGGTTTTCTGGAATGCAGATAGGAGTTGCCTTTACAACCCAAAGTATGGCATACGCAGACAAAATTAAGATGTTCACGGCGACGAAGAGCCGCTAGGAGTACTTGAGCTGCGCTTGTGGCTGACGAAGATAATCAAGTTACGGAACACCCTGTCGTTATACCTGTCCGAGAAAAATTCCTCGCAGAATAATCTTAGAAGCCGGATCTCTATCATGTCTTGTTTTTTCCCCAAGAAGCTCGGATTTTCTCGGAAGGCCATATGATCGTAGAAAAAGGCAGCGCGTTCACCTCTGAGTGATGTCATGAGATTGCACCTTCTTCAGAACTTGTTGAAGTGCAGAGTAACATGCCCGAATGATTTTGCAGCCGTAGTTGCGAGGGCCAACCTTGTCCTGTGTAAGCAGGCTTAGTACGTCGTAGAAGCCTCCCATGTTTACTAGCAGATAGGTGACAGTATGAGAGTGTCGCAAACTTGGGTCAAGGTCGTAAGCAACATGTTTAACAGGAAAAATGTGGGCTCCCTCAAGAACGTGCCCTCTGTGGTGAGTAGCCCATGGTGGCTTGAGGGTCACGAGAGCAGGTTGTTAATTTCGGTTGGATAATCAGGTGTGTAGGTTCCACGTTATGGTTTGACACTGAGGTGGCTTAGGTGGGAAGGTTATCCATTTTTATTTGAGACTCAGGTGGGAAGGTTATCCATTTTGATTTCAGACTCAGGTGGGCATTATCCATTTTGATTTGAGACAGGTGGACAGATTGTCCATTTTGATTTCAGAATCAGGTGGCTAGATTATCCTTTTCGGTAAGACAGTCAGGTATGTAGGTTATCCACTTTGATTTGAGACTCAGGTGGGCAGGTTATTCATTTTGATTTGAGACTCTCAGGTTGCCAGATTGTCCATCTTGATTTCAGAATCAGGTGGTTAGGTAATCCATTTCGGTTGGACAGTCAGGTATGTAGGTTATCCATTTTGATTTGAGACTCAGGTGGGCAAGTTGCCCATTTCGGTTTGTAATCAGGTGGCCAGGTTATCCATTTCGGTTGGACAGTCAGGAGTGTAGGTTACCGCTTTTGATTTAATAGTCAGGTGGAAAGGTTTTCCATGTTGGTTCGAGGGCTAAGTGGGCAGTGGACATTGAGATATTTGCGAGGATAGGGCTGGCGCAGCTGCAGTAAGTGAGGCCTAATAGAGATTATCGGCAAATATTCATCGGGTCGACGACGCCGCGAAGTCTTCACAGCCTGCCTGGTGCAGCTGCTGCTTTGAAATACACATGGTGTAGTGCCTGGCAGAGTCGGATACAACGCAGCTTTCGGCGCATTGGACGACCGACAGAGGGGGAGCAACGCATATTTCCAGAAACCTCCACACTTTCAACCTTCCTCCCGCGTCTACAAAGCAGGTAAGGTAGAGCACCGAGCTTCTCAATAAAAGAATGCGACAATAAAATCATGACCGATCGGCAGGAAAAAACAAAGGGCGCCACTCCAACGAACAACGCTGCCAGCGATCGAAATAGGGTATATATACTCCGTTCGATTCGCGGGTTCCACTTCAGCGAAAGCTATCAATCAGTCGAGTTATCGAAGCGTGCCGATTCTCCACCAGCGAGGCCGACACAGACTGCCGTGCTTCCGAGGGGAGAGTGTCTTACTAAGGGAAAGGGGGAAGGGGGAAAGAGAGCTCGCCGCTTCGTTTCAGGCGGGCTTGAAGCGACACAATGCATTTCGCCACGCAGCGAGACGCCTGCCATACCTGCCCCAGGGCTGCGCGGTAACAGTTATCCACGCCTGCCTGAGGAAAGGCAGGTACTACATGCAAGGAACGGGGTGTGGAGAGAAAGGAGGTTTGGACGACATTGTGGCTCGGACGAGACGTGATGAAGACAGGGTGTAAGAACTTTTTGCTCGACCTGTCGGCAAGATCCGGAGACAAAATGTGGGTTTTCAGCGCGACTAGAACTAGCCCGCAGTTTCTTTTGTTGCGTGGGTATAGTTTCAGAGACGTTTCCTTTTTGCGCTGAGAGTGGGGTTGACTGGTTTGCGTCGTCGTGGCTATTGCATGACGCGGGTTGTTCTCGAGAGGGGCGTGAGAACGGCAGGATGGAAATTAGGAGGGACGAGAAAATGAAAAGCAGGATAGTAACTTCCGCAAGGTCGCGGGAACACCACTGCAAAGCGGCGGGGGTTATGCCGGACGATGTTGAGGGCATGTGTTCCCGCGGTAGCTAGAGGACACTAACAATGTTCGGCCCCGGGAATAGTCGGGTGATGGTTATGTGTAGCTGAGGTTGTTTTCCGTCGTCGGACATTGGAGCGAAGGTCTTTCCTGAGGTCCCGACAAGAATGCAAGGACAAGACGTTTGTTCAGTGCGCCGCTGATGCAAGGTTTCCGCGTGCGCAGCCAGGTGTAAAGTATCGGTATGCCGAGGCATCAAAACCTAACAGGAAAGAAGCACTCATCGACGCTTTCAACCAGAACAGCGTCGGCTACGCAACGTACGCGGGTTAATGGTATCAGGGAGCTGAAATCCAGACGATGAAAGAGATGTGGGTGAGACATTTATCACGCACAACTGATAAGTGGCGGTGTCTTTTGACAGCGGAGTGGATTTCTGCTTAAGCGATGCGCATAGCAGGGGACCGCAGACTAAGGTAGGTAGATGGGATTAAGAAATTTGCAGAGATAACGTGGACAGAAAGGATGCACGAAGAGGATCATTAAGATCAAATAAAAAGGTAATCACTCATAATTGAATCTAACTCAACTAATGATGATGATTGTGGTTGTGGTGCCGCTGAGGAGATTAAAAGGAAAACGGGTAGGGAATACGAGACTGACCTCAGGAGTAGGTCCATAGGGGGTACTGGAAGAAGCCAAGAGTAATGTTTGTTTCGTGCAGTTTTTTAGTTGCTTTCCTTTTTTGATTACATTACAGTGTCAACAAAATACGCAGGACTTTTTTCGAAGCGCAGTCACCAAGATAGTGTTGGGTCCAATACAGACTATGCCGCCGCGGTGGCTCAGTGGCTATGGTGCTCGGCTGCTGTCCCGAAAGACGCGGGTTCCATCCCGGCCGCGGCGGCTGAATTTCTTTGGAGGAGAAATTCGAGGCCCGTGTACTGTGCGATGTCAGTGCACGTTAAAGAACCCCAGGTGGTCGAAGTTTCCGCAGACCTTCACTGCGGCGTCACTCATAGCCTCAGTCGCTTTGGGACGTTAAACCCCATAAACCAAACCAAACCAATACAGACTATGGTAGATGAGTAGGCAGACACGAAACAGAAATGGTTCACACAGGGCTTTTAGTGGTAAAGAAGAAACATTTTTCAAACAGACTGCACAGTTACTTTTTATATTTAAGCCGTTAGGAATACCATTCAAGATTAGGGCACCATTAAAATGCATTAGCCTTTCCCAGAAGTGTTATGGTGTGGTGGGAGATTAAAATTCTGATGGGCTGCAACCCTCGGGGGGGGGGGGGTGAAGTCCTAGCACATTTAGAACAAATAGGTGATTAGATACTATAATGCTGTGAGTTATTGCTTCAGTTTTTAAACGTAAACAGAATGAAAAGGTATCAATGTAAGCTATTTAAATAAAGACTAAGTTTAATGAGTGCTTTTGGAATATATAATAATCGCAGTTCCTCGTTTTTGCATCTGGATCTAAATCTAAGTACATATAATAATGATTTTATAAATACTGAACCTAAATACATTTTGTAAGTTCTATCCAAAGAATCCTTCAAATAACTAAGTTGACAGTGCATAAAAGCAAAGAATGCGCATGATATGCAGAGCAATGCGTTCACAAGCCAATCGCAGCAAGTGATAACCATACGAAAGTTTTTATCGTTTATATATGGTGTCTGTTTTTCAGTGCCTCTCTGTTTCAAGATATCGCCAGGGAATTAGAACACGAAACATGTCCAAGGCGATCACTATGTCTTACTGCCCGTAACTTGTTTCTTTTCTTCTGGAAAGAAACATTGTGTAATTTTTTTTAAGTATTTAGAGTAAATTGACTCATGGTAAACCGTATTGATACTTTAGAAAATAATTCTTTCTGTATTTTCAGCGGCAATTCATAAACTGTTTCACTGATAAAATTGAGAGCCGCCTCAACAATATGGATTACAGCCTCGGAATGACTCAAGATTGCAGACAAGTTGCTCACATGCATGAAGAAAAGTTAGCTGTCTCGCTCCTCCACGCATATGATTTTTTTTTTATTCCGGGCATGTTGCCATATGTAGCGTAGATTGGTTTATTGGTTTATTGAGGTTTAACGTCCGGAAGCAACTCAGTCTATGAGGGACGCCGTAGTGGAGGGCTCCGGAAGTTCCGACCACCTGGGGGTTCTTTAACGCGCACTGACATCGCACAGTACACGGGCCTCTAGAATTTCGCCTCCATCAAAATTAGGCAGCCGCAGCCGGGATCGAAGCCGCGTCTTTCGGGTCAGCGGCCGAGTGCCATAACCACTGAGCCACCGCGCCGGCTAAAAAAAGAAAGTCAGAACACTAGTAAAGGAAAGTACGAAGAAGAATGCTTCGTCAAAGTTCTTGTTCGTACTCTAGTGTTCCGTCTTTTTGTGTGTGTTGGTTCACAATGTACCAACATATTATCAGTTAAAGGGTAATTGTATCTTAGCAATATATAATCTGGTGTCCGTGTTCGTTAAACCATGGTGCCGGTAATTCAGATAGGCTCGGGTATATAATTATGCAGGTTGAACGAATGCAAAAACAAAGCGGATGCAGTTATCGGCGGTTTTAAGTTGGTTGTTAAATCCATATAAAAGTCGCCAGCAGCAATAATTTCACCACGATTTCTTGGAAGTTGTGTAGCCCGGATGGATTCGAAGTGCTCAGAGGATGTGACTGTAGAGTCCAGAGGGCTGTAGACCGTAGCGATAACAAGTTCATAAGCTTAATTAAAGGTGCTCAAGGAAGCGAAGATTGAATTTAAGCAGGTATCGAAAGCGAATCATTATCCTTTATTGGGGATGTGTGAAAGTAGATATTTTTTTTTTCAAAACAAAAACGAATAGTGTATTTTTGCTACCGAACCGAATACGAATGAAGTAGTTACAGAACCGAATCTAATACTAACCGAACATTCTAACGAACATTCGCCACTTGCTGAGATATTCGCACAAAAACAAATAATGACGCGAAACTATGAACAGCCAGTGATGGCACTCTAAAACAGTACTTCAACTTATGGATTTATATCTGTAGCTGTCAAAATTTGCAGCACTGATCTTTATTAGAGGGACGCCACACACAGCAAGTATTTTAAACCTATATTATAATCATCACGTTATACGAGCAGAAAAATTACCTGTTCTCGTGACGACTGCGAATTAACTAGCGCCGCGTCTCGGTAGATTATAGAAACGCGAGTACGCATAAGTCATGGAAGTCTGGCATGAAGGCACAGTTTCCTGAATCTGTCTGAGCCTTCCTGCGTTGTTTAATTTTAGAATGCAAGTTATGCAGCATGAGCATTGTGAACACCCTCCGCATTGCAGTTTCCGGCGCTATGCATGTTGTGTGTTGTTGCGCTATGCGTGTTGCGCTATGCATGTTGCGTGTTGTTGTGCTAGGCGCGTTGCGCTATGCCTGATTAAGGAGATCAGTCTCTACCGAGTGGAATTGGGGAAGCCGGAGGGCGGTGCATTCCGAGAATACGGGAAGGGTCAACCTGGGGTCAGGTCCCCTTGGGGAGCGTAGAGGTCGTTTCGCATCCCATTGGGCAAGTCTTTAGTCGAGGTAGGCGAAAGCGGGCGCCGACGAGTCATCATAATCCGCGTCGCGTCGCTTTACTCCGTGTCTGCGACTCCACTGCTCAAAGGTTGTCTCGAGCGGCGCTCTTTGAAGTCTTTCAGCGCACTCGACACGACAGCGCCCACGCTATAGCTGCAGACATGAAAAATGAGCGCTCGTCAGCACGAGTCAATCTCGACTGACACGCACAGGGAATGCTCATGCGATAGACGTCCTTTGTACGGGAGTATGTGTCCATCCATCTACTATAAGAAGACATGTTGTGAGTGACGGCACGTTAATAGGTGGGCCTCGGAGACAGTGATTCCTGGAAAGTGTGTTTATCTGATCTACTCTTTGAGTCTGAAACAAGCCGCCCGCGTGGGAAAGCGAGAGTTCGCCCAGCTCGGGGAAAGAAAGGTCAACCCTCTGAAATCTGCATAGTGGAGAGTGTACATACATGTACAGCGTTGGTCGAGGTGACTTATCTTATCCCAATATTTTATAGGCAGTGCTTTCCTTTCCTCAATCTTTGAATGGTTATGTTTTTCTTTCCCCAACGATTTATTGCATGAATGTCAGTGAATTTATCTAATTGGTTATTGTCCCCATCAACAGAGGGGACATAGGGTTGAAAACAAGCGTTTTTCGTGGGACCAAGGACTCGTTTCGTCAGGTCAAACTACGAGACAGTTATGTTTTCCCCTTCTTGCACCTTTCTGCTGTTATAAGGAGTTAACCATTCCTGAAGTTATCTTCGAGCAACGGGATTGAGCAATACGAAACCTTCAAGACGTCGAGCATCCCACAGCGATCAACATCAACATGTTTCCCTTACAACATCCAGAGGAAAAATCAGCTATCGCCAAGCAAATAACCTGCGCCGTGACGACTTTCGACAGGCCACTCTACGGCTAACCCCTCTTGTACATTCACACCACCACTACCATCCTTAATTCCGCGTCAACCGGTCGCTGCAGCATACCGCTCGGCGTGGGTATGGGCCCGGTTTTTGATTCAATCGTCAAATAAAACTAATGCGAGCCTTGTTCGAACTTCATCCCAAAATCTAAAAAGTAACCGAGAACCCGAGAAGATATTCGATTCGGCTCGAATAGTTTTGAACATGCACTGTTTGAATCATTCAAGGTGACAAATTGGAGCATATTCGATTAGCTATTCGGAAATTTCGAATCTCACACAGCCTTATCGTTAGGTCAAGTTTCGCATAACGCACCTACGCCAACAGCAAATGTATGCCCGTAAAGGTGAGGTTTTAAGAGATGTAGGTTTTTCAGGAGACTAAGGATGTCACAGGACAGTATAGGAAACCTCCGTTAAATTTTTCTGCTTCACCGAATGAGTAGCTCATAAAAATAGACAATCACCAGCCAGAGGTGATACTGGGACGATTACACAATTTTCAACACGCCCCCTTCACACATCGTCAAGTATAGAACGGGTGAATTTTATTTCCTTCTGAATAAAATCTTTTCTTCAGATGTCCAAACAAACCTCGCGCTTTTCTCTAGCTTCAACCAGCGAACATTAGTGAACGATACCTTGCTTTCAGCGAAGAGATGCTCGTTCACATATATTGGGTCATACACCACCCCTCAACCCGAGAAGGCTGGCGTTCACTTTTGCTTCCCTCGCAGCAGAAGGCACTTTGCCAAGCACTGAGCAAGAGGTGAACGTGCCGACCTCATCTGGCTTCATCGTGTCCTTGGACCACACTCGATCGTTAACTTGCATTAATGCCTCCTTCGGATAGCACAGTTCTGAGACATGTAGCTATCTCCTTAGTTTTTCTGGATCTTTGTAGGCAAAAACCTGAAGGCCTTGTACTGCAATGTTCAAATTTTGGCTACATTGTTTCTTTTTGGGAGTAATGGGCTCCATGGTGCCTGAAGAGTGATCCTTTGCAGCCCTTTTTAATAATGAACGTTTCAGATGAAATTTACTGTCTCGACATTTCTTTCTGTTGCTGATTCAATAATTTATTCAAATGAGGTTTTATAGGGTATTCACACCTTTCTTGTGCTTATTGTGCTATATCATTATTGTGCTGTTTGTGCTTGGGCTTATTTTGATTTTAGTGTTGGTTGTCGTTAACTGATGTATTGATATGCATTGTGGCGAAGTTTTTACCATTGTATACCCTATGGATACTTAACCCCCTAGAAAAATGCCTTCTGGCATTGTAAATGTTCTGAATGAATGAATAAATAAATAAATAAATAAATAAATAAATAAATAAATAAATAAATAAATAAATAAATAAATAAATAATTTTGATATCACTGGAAGGTCCGCACACTATATCGATGTCCATGGCTATTGTGAAGTGCAAGTGTATTTTTTCGCGTTTTTTTTGCGTTTAATTAATCGACAATTGCACCTCATCAACTAAATTTTTCGCACGGCGGCATTTTATCCCCCCCAATCTATCGCAATCACACCTTCACGCATTTATCTTTAGAGAACGAGGTAATCGTGCGTACAAAATTTGCGGGCACGTTATGCGGACACTTTTTGGTGCCGCGACAGAGCCATACAATACTCTGGCATTCATAAAAAAATAAACAAACAGAGTTGCTTTACATAGGCCGATTCGTGTAAAGCACAGGGCCACATCACAAAAGGGCAATGGCCTGGTTTCTCGACAGCACGGTTTCTAAAGCACAGTGCAGTCAGTACAGACGTGCCGTACAGTCTACAGGAAAGGACGCTCGAAGAGCACCGCTACACCGGCCGCTTATCTCTGATAAACATTCTCCTTAATCGTTCCTAACGCAAACAGGGGCCCTTCTAATCACCCTCCATCGTCAGCGAACAGTCCGGCGTGCTCGGTCGCTCGAGACGGGGTCCGGAATGGTTCAGCGCGCATGAGTCCGATTGTCTCGATAAATTTTCGCCGACCGTAGCGGGGGCAAGGTGTAGTGAGCACGGCGTATCCCTTCTTACGTGGGTGTCCCGGAAGCGTTACGCGCGGACCTCCATGAACGCACGACACGCTGCGCCGCGATGCGCGCCCACTCGATAATGCGCGGCGAAGCGACGGGTGTACACGTGCGGAGAGGAGACGCTTCCTCGAAGTGTAGAGAAGCGCCTCGCTTTGAGGAGTTGGCGCAGTTTTGGGAGTGCGCACGCACTTGAGTTAAAAGGATGCCGAGAATGTTTCATATGGCTCGCCCTGATTCTTTTTTTGCGAGAGAACCCGATTTCCCTGAGAAAGCAATTTTGTCGAATTAGTGGTTCTTCAACTATACACCTCCTCAGGAAGTCATTTTAAACCATTTCGGCGAGTTGAAACGAACGCAGAATCTATTAATTGACCACCAATATTCTCTTCGTAAAGCACTCAGCACGATAGAGCATAATACCGAGACGGTACTTAAGGGTAGCGGAGTGGATTCCAAGAGAAGGCAAACGTAGCAGGGGGTCGAAAGCGGTCGAAACTAAGAGGAAGAAATGGGCTTGGCAGGACATATAATGGGAAGGCAAGATAACCAGTGATCCCTAAGGGTACGGATTAGATTCCAAGAGAAGGCAAGCGTAGCAGGGGGCGGCAGAAAGTTAGGTCGGTGGATGAGATTGAGAGGTTTGCGGGGATACGGTGGCCGCAGCTGTCAAAGGACAGGGTTAATGGAAGAGACATTGGAGATATCTTTTCCCTGCAATGGGCTTAGTCAGGCTGATGATGATGATGACCGCTACAGTGGCATATTGGTTTGAGCCATGGGCCTTGCATGCCGAACGCGCGTGGTTCGATCCCCAGTGCTGCAGGGTGCCCACCGGTGATACAACGGAACTGGTACTCTGCTGATCTGGGATGAAATGCTTCGGAAATGAGTATTTGACCCAACCTTGCGTAGAAAAAATACCTCGATCCTTGGCGCTCTTTGCCAAACCTGCCGATTCGCCATTAAAAGTCATCAGCATCATCAACAAAAGAATAATATTAGCGATATCAATCAACGAAAGAGAAATTTCAGTGCGTTGTATGTTGTATTTGCTTCTGTATGGGGTTAAAACAAATTTGCTGTTCTATTCTGCGAATATATTTTGTATTCCTCGCTGCCCACAAATGCTGCCATGTGTAACCAGGTGTGTTGGAAATTTCAAGCTGCCCCGTGCAACTTTTTCCACGCCCCTTCCTATGTAATTTATGGGAATTAAAATTTTATTCATAGGAACGAGGAAATTAGTCTTAAATTAGCATAAGTATATTTTTTTGTTTGTTTGACCGAGGCTTTAAAATGGTTCATGAACTACACTCATCGAGACATTGCAGCGTCCCGTTGAAAAGCTGCTGCTTAAGTACGGTTCAACAATATAGGTGCCATACGGTTGGACTAAGTAGATGTACTCCAGATCGATGCATTGTGTTACCACCGGCGCAGAGCAAGGTTCCAATTTGGCACCTCTTTTGTTCGATCCGTAAGGTAATAATGATAATGCAGGCATCACCACCTAAGTAAAATTCATCGCCCGTGCACATTACAAGAGTATGTTGTGAACTAGGCATGCTGCTGATGAGCTTAGTCTGCGAAATTCGCACTGACTGCAATTAAGAAATGCACCCACAAAAATGACAAAAAAGTCAGAATTTTGTTTTCGTTAAGAGCGAAACTAAAAATTATAATGCCATAATGAAGCATTACTATATTTGGCTCCTACACACAGGTTTTGGAGCATTTCAAACGCTTGGCGCATATTTGCAGAAAACATTGAATTAGGGTGCGCATACGATTTCGTGGGAACAAGAATGGGACTGGGCTTAATTTATTCATATCGCTAGTCATTGTCTACTTATTAAAAGCTGATTATTAAATCTATTTTTCTCATGAATGAATTACATCCATTACACCCACTAGATACTGGCGTCGACAACACAGGACTATTGTCGCGTAGTGGTGACTGCAGTCCGGTGAAAAGGAAAACATCGAGAATGGCTTCTAAATGAAACTCTTAATGTGGGCTGACTTGCGCCCGCAAAGAACTGAATCACTCGGCGGCGGCGTAGCAACAAGCGTGCTCGGCGGTCGTCGAACAGAATGCCGGCCGCCGTGCTCTTTTTAAAGCTGATAGCGAACTTTCGAGATAAAGCTTGGAAAGTTACTAGAACACTGTGAAACAAGGTAGAATCGGCTCCTCCTGGATGCGATCAATCGAGACAAATCTAGGCGCGTCTTGAGTCACAAACGAAGTGATAGAGCGGCATGTCGGCAGCTTTAAAGAATGCACAAACACAGCAAAGACTGGCTGCACTATTTACAAAACCTTCACGCGCTGTAAGAACGATATATTCTCCCTATCGGAAGCAAGCATAGCAATTCTCACATCCGCGCTATATTTACCTAGTACCAATAAGCCCAACTTCATTGAAAGTAGAATTTTGGCCCTGCCTGGGAAGCCATATTCCTTACGAGGCATTCTCAACGGCCCAAAAGATAAAATAAGTCTAGCTTCGCGGCTTACCTTGACTTGCTCTTTTCTCCGACACAAAGCATACACACCGTGTAAAATTTAGTGAGAGCCCCTTCTAAACCATGTTCTTTTCATTACAAGCTTCGAGCCAAGCCAACTGCTAACGGATATTGACGGAATCATTACAGGAACAAAAACAAGGACCTCCGCTTTAGGAACTATACCGCAGACACACTTTCCATCAGACAAATGGCCTGCGATCCCCACAGCGTGTTCCAGTTGCCCGCTTGCCGCGCTCTTTCTGACCCTGTGCCGACCAATTTCGGAAATGAACAGACCACACCTGAGTGCCACGGTGGCCAAATGACGCGAGACGAGGGAAAAGGTGGGCTGCGTAGCTTTCGCCTCAGTGAACATTGCCGGCTGTACTGCAATGCAGCGCGCGTGGATGGGAGAAGGAATTATTGTCGTTAGTAACAGTAACGATATTATAGTGCCTGGAGAGCATGGGAGGTGTTATATAACTGACATTTCTCTGTGAATTTGTTTCATGTTTTTTTTTCCTTTCCGAATATCCTACTTCAATGCGCTCAGTTCCATTAAAGTGATTGCAGTCGCCGATGACTTTGCACTGTTAGGGTGGTGCACTGCACTTCCGGTCACAAGATTCTCGAAACAAAAAGCGAATGAGTGCACGCAAGGAAATTTCTTTTGAACCGAAAGTTGAGCGCGATTACACTGTAAGTTTGTCGCTTACATGCAAGGTTACAACTTATTATTACAGCAATAGCCGTACAGCTGCTTTTCTATGTCTTCACCGAGGACTCCATTTTTAACTCAGCTTGATGTTAATGGTGATAACGGCCTTCATCCTTCTCGTGCAACCAGTTTTCTGCGATCGCTTTTCAATTCAAGTTCTTTAGTCACTTTGCGCGCGAATCTACAAATAGTAACATTTTCTGCGCTTTAAACTCGAAGCAAGGCATGCGTACACTGGCAAATCCCAATCCGTCACTTCAGGCCGGTGGGGGGGGGGGGGGGGGGGGGGGGGGCGTTTACTTTTAGAAACTTATCGCAACCTAAGATAGACACGCCTATTGTTTAAGCTATGTATTTAGTTGCATCCCGCACCGCCTTCTTCGTTAGCGAAACCAGGCAGATGACCGGTGACGCCGGCCTACGGACGTAAAAACGCAATCAAGGCCATATGCGGTATATGTGTCATACTTGTGGGAACACGAGAAGCGGCTAAACAGGCTCTTAACAAGGAGAAAAGTAGGCTTCGCCGCGAAGCGAGAGAGCTGCTTCAGGCTGCTCCTCTTAAGTTCCCTGCGCCTTTATGTTTTGGTTTGTTTTTTCGGGGTGAAGCCTCCTTTTCTCCGCGTTAGGAACTGGTGTAACCGTTTGTCGTGCTTACTCTGAGCGTGACACATAGTATACTATCAGCAACAAATGAAAAGCGAAGATGACAACTGAAACGCGCTAAGCAGGGTAATGACGTAAGCAGGGTAATGTCAATTCGAAGGCTCGAAGACTGTTCTTTAGAGGTGTTAATCAACTTCTTTTTCATTTCCTTTCCAGGAGCTAATATGTTTGTTGCTATGTTGGAATTTCAGTTCTCTTGTTCACGTTTCATTTGTTGTTGACAGGACGTCTTTAAGGCTTGTTAAACGTTTGGGTACCAACGCTGTTACCCGCCTGCTTCAAAGCGCTTCATAAAAATGGTCTATAGACAGTCTATAGACTTCTTACGGACTCTAGCTGTTGCCTTCCTATAGATATTTCTTTTTGTCTCTTCATATTCTATAGACAAAAGTCTACTGAAAGTGTATGGCCATAAATCTATAGATTCTTTATAGACTGTCTATAGCATTTGTATTGTCTATAGACTGTTCTCCAGAATTCGTCAATAGAGAGTCTATAGGCTTTATAGACAGAAGTCTGTGGGCAGTCTATAGACTGTGTAAAAAAGTTTTTGTAAGGGCTAACCCATCATGGGATCATGTCACACACAGGAAACATCGACCCGTTACATAAACCGGGACGTTCAGTGATTACTCACGAGGTCGGCGCCACTGAACATGCTACCTCACGCGCATGGCGTCACAATTCTACAAATACGGCGACTCTTGCTACAGTTGCAGCGCAGGCACGCTCCTCGAATGACAACGAAGATGGGTGGCCAGCCTGTAATGCGGTCGCCCCAATCCACTTACACGGACGGGGCACCGGCGATCGTGGCCCAACAGGGAGCGCTACGTTGAGCGCTGCGTTAGGCCTAGCAACGCCGCGTGATCTCTGGGGGTAAAAAAATCGATATCGGGTACAATCTGAAGTGACTGATGGCAAAGTAGCGACGCCGATGGCGGAAGCGACGGCCTCGAGAACGGGATCGGTGCTCATTTTCGCCATAAGTTACAAGAGGAAGCCGAAAGCAAAGACTCAAAGTAAATAGCTCGTTTGGCATCTGAAACAGTTATGCGATACAGTTCAGCAGCATGTGATACAAAGAACGCTATCCCCAGAGAGGCAAGTTCAGACAGGTTAAGGGACAGTTTCAGTGAAAAGCCTAACTACAAGCACAGTAACATCCTGTCACTACCTGTGTACGAGTAATAGTTTGAGCAGTGCTCTGGCATTTGCATAGCGTTGCTAGATACTCGTAATGCTGATCGTGATGAGCGCGAAGCGACATACTCTCATGAGAGAGACCCGAGATGATAAATAGCACACAGTGGAGTTAGAGTGAATCACACATGGGCAGAAGGTAGCCTGCCAGCACCTCGGGCGGCCATTCTGAGAGCCATATAGACAGCTTGCCCTTGGTGTTGGGACACCAACGAAGGTAGTCACGTTTTGACAATCCCCTCGGAAAGTATCCAGCTTGCTTGCGTAAACAACTGCCTCTTACTGGAGTTGAGCCATCACAAACAGGGGACAGATGCATGAGTGCTTTCTACTAGGCTATACTGAACGTTCACTTATTATATACCCTGCTCTCGAGAGAATCGAGTAGTTCGTCCCAAGCACACAATATTTTTTCCTGGTTGTTTCGACCATTCAACCGCTTCCAGTGAAATAGGTTGTACCTTTGAGCCCGACACAGCAGGTTGAAATGTACAAGTACAATGAAATTTCTGTCTTCCACAAATGCCTTCGAGTGAATAATATCAGCTTAGAGCTATTCGCTTTAATATCGCTTAGAATCTGTGCCTTTCTGTTCTTGACTAAATATCTTGATTATTTCGACTCTGCCTCGAGCCATCGTACAGATCCGGCGCAGCTGGTCATTAGAGCTAATCCTTCAGCGCAAAACGCACCACGACACGGCGACTAGCGCAGCACAAGTGCTTCCCCTTTCGGCTCAACATTTCACTACCAACTTATGGGTCCGGCCGTATTCGCTGTATACGCAGTAATGGATGCCTCTGCAGTCCGGCTATACCTACTGATTCTGCCAAACGCCCGAGACCTTACGACGACGTACCTGAGCCTACAGTGCGATAAAGTATGCTCCAGATGACAGCCTCAGGGAAATATCAGTGTGGGAATCTGTACCAGGAAAAGCGTAGTAGACCCACAACCAAAACAGCAGCACGGGTCTGAGAACATCGGCCATGTCTTTCCCATAAAGTTAACCTGGAAACATACTGCAAAGTACACCTATAGCCATCACTTCTCTAATCCGAAGTAAAACGCAGAGCCTGTATGTTTTTGTTTCATTCTCTCTCGGTATTCAACAATAAAACTGCATTCGATTTGACTCGACTCGACTCGATTCGATCTTCTCAACAGATGCCTTCTTATCTCGTTTTGGAGCACTTATTCCCAGTGCGCTTCGGGCAAAGTAAATTTCACCGCCGCAAGGGCCTGCGGTCAGGCCGCCTCCTAATCCTGAAACGGAGTGACATCTACACACCGTCCCTCCTTGGGAGCCCGAAAACTGGACGCGGAAAAAGTGGCTCCACACGCGTGGACGGCGGAGGATCCATTCACATCTAGAGGTGAAGGAAAGCGCAAAGACAGAAGAACGAAGACGAGAAAGAAAAAAAGAAAAAAAAAAGCGACAGAAGGCGGGAGGAGAAGACAGGGAAAGAATGGGTCCAGCGTCCTGTCACGGTCTAGCTGGCGCCAGTAATGGCTAAAGTGGCTAATCGTGCCTCGACGGAGGCGGCTACGCGGACGCCGGCGGCCCGGCTCTGGCGGTGGAGAGGAGGGTGGAGAGAGGAGGGGACAGCGCAGGCCCCTTTGTCTTCGGCACGGTAGCTGCCGCTGGGAGGAGGAGGAACAGAGGAGCGCCTTTTGTTTCACCTTGTTTGTTGCTCGCGTGTGCTCTGCCTCGGCCGTGTCGCGCGCGGGTCAGTTGAGACGAGGAGCCGCGTGCCACGTCCCCTTCTTCCTCTGCCCGCTGCTCCCGGGGCGTCTCGTCAGAGAGTGGACAGTGGTCGCGCCGGCTGACCGCTCGGACGCGCCTGCGGCCGGCTTTTGTACGGGGTCGCGATGTGGGCACGCCATCGCAGACCAGCTTTGTTCATAGAGCGCGTATACTACAACAGCGGGTGCATGCTAGGACACTAGTGATACCTGAACACTACTGAATTCCAGGAATATAATCTCTGTAGAAGCCAAGAGGGTTGTGTTGGGTTTAATGGCGCATAGGCCCCTAAGGCCATCGTGAGCCAAGCCCAAGGTATAGGTAAAGTTTTCTGCGGGATTTCATAGAAATGTAGAAAGTCATCGGTGGTGCAGAGGGCCTAAAAGGTTTCTACTAACTAGCAATAACTGACGAAACGGCTAATGATAAAAGCTTTAAAGAAGGTCAGGTAACCTCAGCGGCTATATCTTTGGCTGCGCAAGGATCTTGAGGCTCGCAACCAATAAGTGTAGAGGCCAAGAGTATATTATAACATTGAATAAAACGCATCATCCACGCCGATGATGTTCAGTGACAAATGGTGGTCACTTATGAGCCAGAGGTCACGGGTTCGATCCAGGTTGCGACGCCTGAATTTCGACGGTGACAAAATGCGGAAACGCTCAAGTACTGAAGCTTTTGTCCACGGTAAAGGATCAAGTGTTGTCGAAATTAGTTGAAAGTCCTCCATTACAGCGTCTCTCATAATCGGCATTGCTATTTCCGCAAATAGAACCTAATCAACGAAGTAATCAGTCAGGAGGTTGGATTTTTCGATAACATTTCATTTAGAGCACCTCGGATGTGAAACGCTGTATTTGCACTTACTATACGCTATAATATGGGGTCAGTAAGAAATGAGGAGGAAACTAAGTAAGTAAATGAAAATAATATCAGAGTATTCGAACACTAAAAGGGAGGGTTGTTGGGCCAGTTGGTTCATGATTAATGATCAGCGCTGTGTGTGTTGTTTCTCTTCTCTGTCCCGTTTTTCGCGCTGTTCTCGACACTATTTAAACATGAATCCAATGCGAAAATATCGTCGCTTCGTCCATTGTACAACTTCCAACAGGACATATAGACCGCCGAATGCATACATCTGTCACCTTGAGGTCTCAGACACGCCCTGAGCGAAACGAATGTCCAAACGTGTCAGCTGGTGACCCTGTGTATACGCCTGTGTCCCTGCCGCAAGGACGCAATTAATTGCGGTTAACCACCGAAGGCGCCAGTTATCCGCGCCGGTCGCCAAACGCAGTTTACCGCCTAGTCTCTTAAAAAGAGCGGCTTTGACTCTTGATCCCTGTTTTCTCTAACCAATATTCTCTATTTCTCTAACGTCCTTATTCAATTACTTCTTATAACAATTTCTACAGGTCTGGCAATACCAATAAGGCTCGCGGATTGGGTCCAGCAGTTGAGAAGAACAATTTGCGCAGATGGAAATAACAAAACCAAGAGTCCAAAACCGGCGTTATCAAGAACTGCTTTGTCAATCGAAAGGCAGGTTCTCCGCGTTAAGTGATAACAATGACGAAACGGAAAACATTTTCAGCCAGTTATTTTCGCAACACAGTGGAAGAGAATTTGAATAGGAAAATGAATAGGAAATTGAATAGAAAAGGAAGACTTTACACAATTTTTAAAAATAGGCTTCAAGTTTATAGTGAATGCAATGAAGACATCGAGTAACCGTTGGTTCGAAATTTGAACACACATTAATAAGCACAAGGTAGAAAAGCCCGAGGTTAAGAGAGAAAAGCTTTGTGACTTCAGAAATACTATAACACAGCTAAAGGCATCACGCAATCGCCATAAAATGAAAGAATGCAGAAAGAAGAGATAAGCATGTCAAAAAATTGTGCCAGAATTTGTGAGTAGTAAGTAGAAGTACTCTAAAGAAAATTGGGTGCGTTGAGCTGCTAGCGAATTGAATGAATGAATGAATGAATGAATGAATGAATGAATGAATGAATGAATGAATGAATGAATGAATGAATGAATGAATGAGCCAGTGAGCGAAATATTGAGAGCGCTTAAGACAATACTAAGGTGCTTTGAATGCGAAATCATTGTTTTCATTTTTATATATTTTGAATTTTTTTCCTGCTCCTTTCTAATGTCACTCCTACTCATTGATATACAGTTGCAAGGCAAAGCATATACTAGGCTCATCTTTGTTCGCCTAGAAGCGACGCGGTTTTGAGGTCGATGGGTTCCGTACTCACCTCGCAATCTGAAAGCCCTAGGTTCAATACATCCCCCTCCCCTTTCCTAAAAAGAATTATATTACTTGGATAGCACGGTGACGTCATCCGGGGATTTCTGGAACGATTTCTGCTTGTCAACGCCTACGCCGAGTATCGTTGCCGATGAGCCATGTAAAGCTTCGCATTAATAATCAATTAACAAACGAACGGAATACCAAAGAATGAACACGTGACCCCGAGTCTGCCATCTGCTGCCGTGCGACCGACTGCGGCCGACGACATCGTCTTCCCAGCGCAAGCCTTGGTAAAGTGTCACGCGATGTAATACACGCACGCATCCAGCACCTTATCGCCACCCACCGCAGAGGTCCCCTAAGTGTTGCCTGTAATCGCCACTAAACATTCACTGGCCTTTCGTGCATCCTTCGGCTAACCGCAGCCCTACCAGTAACGGCCCACCAACACCGACCACGTACGCGCAAGCCGTTAGCGTTATTTTGTGCCGAGAAAGAAAAATACACTTTAGACAAACCCCTGCTTCCTGTGGTCGGCGCTTAACGAGACGCCAACGGCTCTAACAACGCTATACACTGCGGTTAAAAAAATAAAAATGCGGCTCGCTTTAAAACAACTAACTCTTCCGGGGCCTATCACGAAGACGGAGCTGAAGAAAGGCCGCGGCAAACGGCTGAAGGACTCGAGAACGGTCCCCCCTGAGAAGGATACAGTGACGCACGCGCGGACACTCAGAAGAGAAAACAAACAAGCGAGGAAACCTGGTAGTACAGAGAAGAAAAAAAAAAGATGGCGGAAATAATGCCTCATTCCTGTTTTCGAAGCGCGCCAGCCACTTCTAGCGGGACAATGGACCACGGCTTCTTCTGCGCAAATACCGCGTGAGCCAGTCCGTGTGTGGTCTGTGTGTACTCGAGGGAGTAAGCGTGCAGTGTTGGGAGTCAGGCATGTGAAGTTCCACGCAATCTACTTGGCTTCCAACCTCCCTTCCTTCCTTCCTCGCTCACTTAAGCCCCGCCTCTTTTGAGTCACAAACTTCGACATCTTCGTCTTTGTCTCATTCTTGGCTCCTGTAAGTCGTCGCTCTCGTCGGTGCCCTTACGTACAGTGGCCGTTCCTCCCGCCCCCCTCTGTCGCTTAAACCGTTGTCGGGGACGACGTACGGACGGACGGGAACACAAACACAGGCGCACGGTGTTGTCCAGTGTGTCTCGTGCCTGGCAGGTCACGTCCCTGTTACGTCACGTGGTGGTCGTTAGCCGATAGTCGCAGATCCCTGCACACGCTCAAAAGACGATGTCTCGACGGCCGGCCCGCTCGTGTGTACGGGCGTGCGATGACAAAAGGCGTTCCACGACGGACGAAGGAGTGCGACAGGCTTTGTTCGCTTGTTTCTTTTTTTACGCCGATAGGGGTGCCGCTGCGTGGGATGCGGACGACACCGGCAACGCGGACAGGCCGGCGATGGTGTTGTTTTATTAGTTCCCGTCGATGGCTCGCAGCGGCGCTGCTCATGTTTTCGGACAGGCATCAAGGATGTATTCTTGACCAGATTTTTGCAAGGGAAAAAGATATTACGCCCAGATATTCTGGCCAGAATATAGCCGAGGTGGAGCTTCCCTTACATTTTTTTTTTTAGACAGTCTATATAGACTGTCTGCAGACTCCTATCTATAAAATCTATCGACTCTCTGTAGATAAAGCCTAGGGAACAGTTTATAGGCAATACAAATGCTATAGAGAGTTTATAGACAATCTATGGATTTATGGCCTTACACTTTTAGTAGGCTTGTCTATACGGACAGTCCATAGACTAAGGCAACAGAGTTCATAAGAAGTCTATAGACGTTTTATAGACCATTTTTATAGGGGTTGTCACCGCTTTCCTACAAAGGGAACGTGTCTTTGTACCCATCTATCCAGCCAGCCAGCCAGCCAGCCAGCCAGTGTAAGTTCATTGAACTCGCCTCAGGGCAAAAAATTTGCACAATGGGTCTCCGCTTCACGAGGGAACAGGGACACAGCATGCATCCTTGACTCGACTGAAGGGCAAATTCTTCATTACTGACGAATGGAGCTTCTGGTCACGTCCGATGTTGTGTGGTTCGTTTGCATCGTGAGGACGGGCACCGAGTGCTAGTTGGCCTAGATAGAGAGATTGCCGTTTTGTAACCATAAAGAGGGAACTTTTCCATGAAACGGAGCTCTAAAAATGATGGAGAAGATCGAAAAATTAAATATTGGTGAGACGGCAAACTACCATGTCCACAAGTACAGATGCCGTCAGAAGTAAATGGAAGGCAATATTAACGAAAAAAATTATTCACTGCCCCCTTCCCCCCGAATTCATACATCTTTGGATACTATATGCAGCCTAATTGTGACTGCGCGAATTGCACTGTGCGCCAACAAACATGGACCATTATGCTTTAGATTTAAACAAATAAAATTTTGTCGACAAAGTCGCCTTGCATTTACTTTTCACGGCGAGTGTACAGTGCGGGGACGTGATGTGAGATTTTTATGGCCCCTTTTTCGAAAATTAATGGCCTTAGCTAAAGGCTGTTTCGGTTAATGTTACATAACGCGCGCGAGTGCCACGGGTATTATGGTAAGCCTTACACAGTAAGAAGCCAGCACTGACACAGTACCACGGTTCTGCGCCTTCCTAACGAGGCAGCCGGCTCCGGGTTTCCACGCAGCGCATTCGGCACAGCGCGCAATCGAGCCGGACTTCCTTCGATAACGAAGTTGTTCGCGGGAAACAGCGGACGCACACAACTTGTCGAGACCGGAAGTCTATATATGCGCCAGAAGGCGGCCGTTCGGTGATCGCTGAAATGCATCCCTTGTCGTTCGAAGCGGACTTGGAAAGTGTATCCGCCGAAGAACCGCGCGGTTCCTGGTTCGTTAAGTACAAATTACTTCCTGTCCGATTCTTACATTTTCACTCGCCGGTCCCCAGAGTTTCTCACCGATGAAGCAGCGGAAGCACGTATTCTGCATGCAAAACAAACCGTGCCTACAAAACAACAGAGTGAGTATAGTTGGGTTGGTTGGTTGGCACAGATTCGAGAACGCGATGAGAAGACAACGCGTTGACGCGGCGCCGACGAAGAAACGAAGAAACTCAGACCTGCGGTCAAGCGTTACTTTCGTTCCAGTGGCCATCCTGCATGGGAAAGTCTTCGAGGTTTCGTTGTCAAAGGAAGGACGAACACACGGGCTTACGCGACTGGTAATAAGGCTAAACATCCGCTGCATTTCAAGCCCTGCAAATCTGAACAAGCACTTTTAGTTCGCACGGCTGCCACCACCTGCCGCGTGGCGCTGAACACTCTAAATGGCTTGATTTGGTTTGGTTTGGTTCGGTTTGGTTTATGGGGGGTTTAACGTCCCAAAGCGACTCGGGCTATGAGGGACGCCGTAGTGAAGGGCTCCGGAAATTTCGGCCACCTGGGGTTATTTAACGTGCACTCACATCGCACAGCACACGGGCCTCTAGAATGTCGCCTCCAAAGAAATTCGACCGCCGCGGCCGGGATCGAACCCGCGTCTTTCGGGTCAGCAGCCGAGCACCATAACCACTTAGCCACCCCGGCAGGGCAACGCTCAAAATGACCGTAGGAATTTAGCATGTTCGGTGCATCTCATTGATTTTCTATGGCTCTCGATAATAGTTGATGCGAGCGTAAAAAGTATTTTATAGGTCAGATTTAGCAGCGAGTAGGGAGATTTGGTCGTGATAGTCGTCACGTTCACGCAGAAACTCTCGAAACTGTCAAGTTTTCCCAAAATCACCACATTAAATCATCCCGATTGAATTACGCGGTGTTCGATACTAGCGGCCGATAGATGGCGCTAGTTGCTGAGGTCCAGCCTCACGAAGAGGCACACTGTTTCAAAGGGCATGGTCACTAATCCGTTATCATCATCATCATCATACGGAGAGCTGGGCATTCTTTAGTATGATGTGCAAGTAGTTCTGCATCAGTGTGATGGATGACAGGTTATTCGACTTTTGCAGCCAATGAAAATCGCAAAATTTATTGCGCGGTCCCTGCAGCCGCACCTAAATCCAGAGAGACGCACACGCAGGCCGCTGTAGGAGCCCAAATGAGCGTTCACTTTCCTTAGTTAACTCCGCGCACGTTTCAGCTGCGCTGTGTGATATGCGACAGCATTTATCGTCATTGTCTAGTGGGCCTCGGCTCCTCACGAGTTCACAGGAAATTGATGTGAGCTCCTGAGATTTTCCAAAAAGAAGCCAAGGCCTGAAAAAATGAAATGAAAATTGGTTTCGAGGAAAGGAAATGGCGCAGTATCTGTCTCACATATCTCAGCGGACACCTGCACCGTGCCATAAGGGAATGGACAAAGGAGGTAGTGAAGAAGAAAGAGGTGCCGTAGTGGAGGACTCCGGAATAATTTTCACTACCTGGGGATCTTTAACGTGCACTGACATCGCACAGCACACGGGCGCCTCTTGC
The DNA here is from genome assembly GCF_055824585.1 of Amblyomma mixtum. Lineage (NCBI taxonomy): Eukaryota > Metazoa > Arthropoda > Arachnida > Ixodida > Ixodidae > Amblyomma > Amblyomma mixtum. The sequence goes on along the minus strand of NC_143020.1, from coordinate 112,497,767 downwards.
GTTTCGCCTCCATCGAAACGCGGCCACGACGGCCGGGGTTCGACCCTGGGAACTCCGGCTCAGTAGCCGCATCTTGCAAAAATTGGTCTTCAGGAAATGAAAGTCGCAACACTTCCGGAGACCTCCACTACGGCACCTCTCTCTTCTTTCACTCCCACCTTCGTCCCTTCTCTTACGGCGCGTTTCAGGTGTCCGCCGAGATATGCGAGACAGGTACTACGCCATTTCCTTTCCTCAAAAACTAATTTTTAAATGAAAGCCGCAGAAACTGTCTCACTTCGGTGGACACCTCAACCGCGTCATGTGGGAATACAGTCTGTATTACCGTTCCTACGTGGCACTAGCGGTAATACAGGACATACTACGTCCGCCGCTATGGACGAGGGTGGCGCTGGTGAACACTCTCAAGGTTCGCTTACACTACATATAAATACCCTCGAAAGCAGCCGTCGCCGTAGCTCAGACCTCAGCGAAATTCAGAGGTCGTGGGTTCGAATTCCACCAGTGGCATGCGCTTTTTTTTTCTTCTAGTTTCCAGTCATTTATCTTTAAAATAATTTGACTAGCTATTAATACCCCATTGCTGAAATCCGTAAAAGTTAGGTTTCCTCTGACCGCTGATTGCGTACCCTTCAAGAAGCCTCGTTGTCATGTCTGCGCTAAATTGCGAGGACACTTTGGCAACTAAAGTGTTGAGAGGCGAAAGCCGAGGACACTATGCCGTGACGACTTCCGGTGGATGTGACGTCACACCGTTCCCGTGGCTATATCGATACCCAAATTATACATCTTGAGGGGATCTTAAGTGTTAATTACGCTTAATTACACATTTTTCCATCTCATTTGACACAAATCCGACGTTTTTCTGACCATTCTGTGACAATTTTCACTGTACCGTGATGACTTCCGCTGGATGTGACGTCACACCGTTCCCGTGGCTATATCGATGTCCGCGCTATTTCGCCTCAATTTCGACATTTTTGCCTATAATTAATTAACTAATTAATCTAAAGTCATAAAGCTCGGCTTCTATGTTTATTTTTGCCACCTCAGTCTGAAGCAACTATTGGTTTTGTTCTAGCTTTATTAGTTCCCAAGTTAAAGGCGTGTGATACGCTTTGTTAACGGGCGACAGTATGAGCCATTGAAGGCTTTCGTCTTAAAAAATCGCCTATGATCCTTGGTTTCGCGATGACTGCTGGCTTCAGTCATATACGCTATGCTGCACTATACTGTAGTACACTGCACTACACTAAACTACCATACACTACACCACACTATGCAGTACGCCAAGTCTTAAATCATTTAATTTTTCTCTGTTTCGAGGGAATGCAGTGTGGCTGCCATTTCCTTTTTCCACGTCGGAGTCCCACTTCTCTCGCGTTTCTCTTCCTCCTCTCCTCCTCTCAAGCGGCCGCTCTATCGACACGCGCAGTGGACGCGGCTAAGTGAATTGTCATTCCGTTCCCACCGATCCCCGGCCGAGACGAAAAGAGGCGACACTCCAAACCAAGGACCTCCCTCCACGACAGCGCCACACGACTCAGCGGCGGCAGGCGGAGTAACACAACTGGTTTGTCTCGGCCAAACGAGAACCGATAAGCCGTGAGGAGAAAGAAGGACGGCGACACAAGTCGGCGCATGGCGTGCATACATCCACTCCGAGGCTCCCCCCGCGTTCTCTTCCAATTTAGAATTCAATTAAAACTCATTGTCCCGCGGACGACACGCATCGCCGGAGGGGAGGAGAGCCGATGCGTGCCCACGGCTACCGCCGAGTGTAGTACGTATGTATTTGGCGAGCAGTGCAACGATCAAGCAGCAGCAGTAGCCGCGGGAGTTTCTCTACTGCGATGGGTTTCCTACTTCTCTTTGTTTCCTTCTTCGTCGGCTGGGTTCGGTGCAGGGCCGAAATGAGAGAGAATACGGCGGAAGCACTTGTTTTTTCACTTGCGCTCAAGGATGAGAGAATATGGAGAACAAACGCGCGCTCGGTTCGATGAAAACGACACCGCGACCACGCGCTACCTGGGAGCGTTATCTCTCACGGTGAATGGAGCGGCTGTCGTTCTTATTGCACATGAGCATCATACAGTATACGGATGGCGGTGCATTGGAATCCTCCGGAGATGTTATGGTTATATCTCTGGCCGTCTGGTCGTTGTATATACTTTCCTTGTAATCAGACGGTAGGGAGGTTTTAAACCTTCTTTGGGGTTGTGTGTATGTGTGGTGTGTGTGTGGGCAGGGGGGGGGGGGGGGGACAATACGCCTCAAAGGTAATAGTAAAATTGCTTTTCGAGCAGTCATTATTGGCTTGCTCGCTTCTTGTTGGGATCATGGCTTATAGCTTTCCTTACTGATTTCTACGATTGGCCAACCAGTTTCACACAACTAAACCTAACGCAGTAGAAGGCAGCGCAAGGTGATGAGGAAGACAACATTTGGAAGGTGGGTTGCAGGACGATCATGCTAAGCTTGTCGAAAAAAAAAATCATGGTGGCTGGTTCCAGACATACACGAACGAACTTAGAGGCATATTTCGTAAATCTGGTCCTTAGATCGAGCCATAATTGAAGAGAAAGCGCCGTGCTGTGCTAAGCATATCGGATGCCTTGGACGAGCAGCTACAAAAGAAATTTGCCCAATCAGATGGCTGACGACCAATGTGCAGGGGGTGGTAAATCTGAAGGAACAATGAACATATTTTGTTAGAATGTATAAAAATCCATCCAGAAGTAGAGGCAGGCACTATCAGCATCCCAGTGCCCTAAGTGCATACCGGCAAAACGTTGGTTGGTGGAGCTTCAAGGGCCCTCGGAATTTCTCAGGTGCCATGAATCACTCTTGTGGCTCTTGGATGCAAAAACTATCTCCAAACAATGCCTTTCGCCATTCTTGACAGAGGGATTTAGGCGTTACAAGCACCGGACTGCTCAGTAACTGCGAAGGTTTTCTCTATGTTCTTTTATTTTGGCATTCACACGCTTAAATTTTCATTACAACTAGTCCGGTTTTCTCCTTCTTAAACATTTCATCTTGCATAATTACTAAATACCCTTCTTTATCGACAGGACCGCCCTCAGTTTTCGAAACTCCAGGAAGTTAACCATCGATGTAATGTAATTATGTTTTCGTTTACGACCAGCTATATCAGTGTATCTATCGGCGATCTTTTCAGCCCTTCTCCCCCCCCCCCCCCCCCCCCCCCCCCCCCCCCCCCCCCCCCCCCCACCCCCCTCTTTGTTAACGACGAGTTTACCCCTTCAGTAGAGATCTGAAAGGAACACCACCTGAAGGCAGCTATAACACCGTGTACAAATTTTCAGCAACTGACTGCGCTTTGTGACTTGAAATGCGCGTTTATGACGCAATGATCTGTTATTTCGGCTCTAAACTTTGCATAGGCGGGGAACTTCTCAGAAGCATTTGGAGCGCTATTTTTATGACAGCGCTAGTAGCTTAGCCTAGTTTTACCTGTCGCCGTCTTCGTCGCCCCGCGGGTGCATGCCCCATTGCCACAAGAATGCACAGCGTAGGAAAGCTCAGAGCAAAAAGATAGACAGCTGCCGGCTGGGGGGAATGGCCACTCTACCCTCGCGGGACTACATCCTCTGGCCCAATACCAGCTTGAGCAGTCGAATTCGAACCGAAGGACCCAACACAGACTGCCATGCACAGAACACTGTCATTAATAGGGTGCTCCGGCTATTTATGTTTTAACAGTGGCAGTTCAGTGCCAGTGACAGCCATCAGGGCAGATATCACTGTGTTGATTATTTCACGACCCAGCTCAGCACTAGCGCCTAATACATTGTTGTACTCTGATGCAATTGAGCATGTTTAATTATTTATTAATTCAGTTATTTATTATCGCTGCACGGTCAGGCATCCCATAGTATAGTGGCTAAGGCCAAATAAGGACAAATGCGACTCAGTAGCAAGCATCCGATAACGCGATATAGATCGCTTGGTCGCTTAACTTTTTCATTTAGTTGTTCAAAGTACGCCTAGGGGGGGGGGGGGGGGGGCATTAAAACCCAGGTTCGTTTACAGGTTCAGATGCGCATCTCTCCACCGGCGACGCATGTTTCCCTGGCATGTCACCAGATGGCGCAGGCGTCGCCGAAGGATCAACCAGCTTCGATGGTGCGGGAAAGCTTTCCGGCTCGCCTATACAACGCCCTGCGTAGCCGTTCACTCAGCGCCTTAGAAAAGGCAAACACGTTGAGGGAAACATGCGAGCCCAACCCTGTGTTCCTGTAATTCAGGAACATCGAGTGCATGCCGTCCGACTGCCACTCCGCACACTCTCTGCCCCAGGTCCGCACAGAGCGCAAGACGTCACGCCGAGTTGACGAGGAAGAGATGCGTGTGAGCGTTTGCGGTGGGATATCGGCCCGTTGATATCGATATTAATTAGCGCCACATGACACCGTCTCGGTGAATGAATCCAGCGTCGGGTTTGCTTTGTGCATTTAGACTCCGTGCACTCTTCTTCTTCCAGGTGCCCTTACTCTGTCCCCCTTCCTCTTTCGTGGGTCCCGCGATGTTTATCGGAGGGGAAGGTCACCGCTGGAGACCGCAGTGGTGGCGCCCCCTTCCCCGCCGCATTCGAGGGGACCACCGCGACGTCGAGTAGCAGCGAGAAGAAGTCAGGCAAGCGTATCAAAGCGGCCCCGCTGGCCCCGGTCACGGAAAGTGCGACGTCCAGGTAGCCGTGAGCGCGTGGAACAAACTTGGCAGAAGAGGTGGTGGTTTGAGGGCGGCAGAGGCCTTTGCAAAAAGCGCCCCCTGGGGGTCGCCATAGTTGTTTGTATACTGTGCCTAAAATTCCAAGGTCTTCATTTAACGTGGTGGCAACCTTTATTCGGTTCGGTTGGTTTTCTTCTTTTATGGGGTTTAACGTCCCAAAGCGACTCAGGCTATGAGGGACGCCGTAGTGGAGGACTCCGGATAATTAGGCCACCTAGGGTTCTGTAACGTGCACTTACATCTGACAGTACGCGGGCTTCTAGCATTTCTTTTCCATCGAAATTCGACCGCCCCGGCCATGATCGATGCAGCTAGCGTCTCTCGGGTCAGCAGCCGTGCACCGTAGCCACGGATCCAGCGCGGTGGCTTTTTGTTCGATCAGAGAATGCCATTTTCTTTCGTACTGCCTCCGTAGGGCGGTGCCATACGCATGAAGCTTTTATATTCCTGCCTGAAATAAGGCTTCTATTCCTATAAGCCGTGTTCGACGGATTTGCACCCCAGACAGCCGCAAAATTCCGCCCTTCAGATTTATATTGCAGTGCTGCAAAGTTATGCCTGCGGAAGAAAATGGCGTCGTTGTAGTTCACCTACTATATACATACCCTTACGGGATGAAGCTGATCATTGAGGCACCCTATTCGAGGCTGTTGGGTGAACTTGCAGCAAGTACAGTACGGTCCATTGTTAAAGGGAACATCCGATCGCGTGCCCTCCGCGCTTCACGAAGCCCTGCGGCCTAGATGCGGCAAGAATAGGCGATGTCAGGCGCATGCGCGGAATGACCAGCCTTCATGCTTACTGCACATGCGTCTTGTGTCGACGATTCCCGCAAGTTCTCAGCGGCAGCGCTCTGCGAAGCGCGGAGACCACGCGATCGCATGTTCCCTTTAACGGTGGATCGTACTGTACATGGGGAGTTGTGTCACGACCATTGTGTCCGTGTTGGCAACAGTACAAAAAAAAAATGCGCTATTTTTGTTAGCGTATGTAAATGATTCAGTACGACCATTGTGCCCGTGTTGGGAAAAGTACAAAAAACGCGCTATTTTTGTTAGCGTATGTAAATGATCCAGTTGCAAACAAATTTAAACTACGTAAACGAGCTACGTGCACCACAAGTCTAAACAATTATTCAGCATACCGATAGGGGAGACTAAGGCGCCGGTGTGCCTCGCTCAATTTAAGATAGGCAATGCCCACAGCACATGCTATATGTGTATCGGTTTTCTTAGAAATATCCCGGGATGTTTACAACCGAATTGGTGTTTTTTAACAGTATGTAGTTGTATAGAGGACTTCTCTGCAGGTAAACGTCTTTGACCACGTATGTCGTAATCCGAAACTCAATCACTCACCCGCCGACCAATGGCGAATTCTATTAGGTGGGTCGTAAGGCGGGGTATCTCTATGCAGTGGGTCCTGTGTAGTTTATGCTTTCCCGGAGGGTCTGGCCCAGAGTTCTTCACGGTGGCTCAGTGGTAAAGGCGCTAGGCTGCTGAGCCGGAGGACCTGGGTTTGATCCCGCCTTTCGATGAAGACTAAACGCAAAAGGGTCCATATGCTATGCAACGTCTGCACATGTTAGAGAACTACAGGTGATCAAAATTGACCTGGAGCCCTCCACTACGGCGTGAGCCCACGTGTCGCTTCGGGCCGCTGAACTTCACAATTCGTAGTTTTAACTGATCTTCAGAGAGGGCGCTTTCATGAAGTGAGAGAAGAGGAGGAGGAGAAGCGTACTATACAGCTGAGTGAGCAATTAAGCCTCAGGACAACATCATCATCATCAAGTCTGGGAGGCGTGTCTTTACAGCCAAACGTTTAGCACATTCCAGGTTTCAACGCTCACTGCAAACTGGCGATAAATAATGAGGACTATAATAAATATCAGAACGGTTCCAAGCCCGGAAAACAAACGTAAAATACTGAAGATAATCACGAAAAAGCAAAGCGTAGCAGATAAATTGCAATAAGATATTTTCGTTCAGAGTAGAATTTTGTTCATGTCGAGCTGCTGGGCTTTAACGACAGCGTACAATAGCAAGTGTCTTCTGGTCTCAATACAGGGACGTGCATCCGTTTAAGTAGTCACTGGCTCTTTTTTTCAACGCTTCTTTTTTTAAGTGAACACAAAATTTCAGCCCCAGCAAGAAGCTACTGCAGGGGAACTAGCAGACTGCCAGCACAAAAGGAACTAGTAACGAAATGGAATAGCCAGAAAAAAAAAAATGAAGCTTGCTGGCGAAAACATTACCTGTTGTATTACTGATGCTCCGTAAATATCTCGGCCATTACATTTGTACAGTAAAAGTTCACTCAGAAAGAACAAGCCAGGCTCCTTCACCTCAACAGCGCGGTTCACCAACCGCAAGACTGGGTTACAGCCCCGGTTTCGCAGTCTGGAACAGGGTTCAACGAATCCTCAGCTGCAGGGCTTTTAACCTAACAATACGGCGGCCGTCGACATTCTCCAAGAAAAACATGCCCTCCATGCGAACCCTAAGCGTAACCTAACCACACTGAACCACAAGCAACGTTGAGAAAAAGTACAGGCTAAAAGGAAAGACTCAGCAACCAACCTGGTTCGCCCGCGAAAGCGTACACGTAAAGCTGGCCATTTCGGCTAGGGAAAGACCAAGGGGGAAATGAAAACAATGAACCCCTCAAGCAAAGAGAATGTGGAAGACCAGTCAGCAGCAAAACAAGACAGGAAAGAGAGTGAGAGATACAAACAATGCAGCTCTTAGCTACGTGGAGAGTAAGGAGGTTGAACATTACAAGGGGTGGTGGAAAGAGACGCCAGAAGCAACGGTCCAAAGCCACACAAGCGCTGCAGTGCTGTTGGTCTGCGGGCAGCAAGAACGCCACGCGACCCGGGGAACGGCATCGCCTCCCGTACGGCCAACACACCATCTGGGTATCTTGAGGGCTCCGTCCTCCTCACCATGCCAGAGATGCTTACACAATCTTCGCCCACCAGCCAGACACGCGCGCTTCCCTCTCCCTCCACCAGGGGGGGACGCCAGGCTCGAGCGGAGCACGTGGCTCGTAGCCGGCCTCGAAGACTGCCATCTGGTGTCTTTGGTGGCAGTCCCTCGTTGGAGGCCGCTTCATTTGCGTGCCGACGGACAACGCCATGTCCCCTTCCTCCCCACCCTGGGCTTCCTCGTGTCTGTCGGGTCAGTCTCGATGGCTGAGACGAACAGCCTCATGTCGAAAGGACCTCCGGCGTAAGACCCGCGCTCCGTCGTCCAGGCGCGGCGTAGAGACATCGGCGTCCTCCAGGAGGAAGGGGGAGGACATTGTTTGGTAAACTCGCGTGGCACAGCATCACGAGGCACGCGAATGGCTCGCGCTGGGGACGCGGAGAGCTGCTGATGATCCGGCGCGCGTGGTTTCGGCAGGCAGCTCGCTGTTTGCGCCCGCCGTTGAAAGATGGCGCTCCAAACAGCCAGGGACGTCGCCGGTCCCCAGCGTGGTGGGAGGGGAGGTCGTTTGTCGAAGCATTGTTTGGAGCCGCCGGTCGCTTGCGTGTGTTGTCCCCCGCCATGAGGAAGTGGTGTGCTTAGGATTAGTGTATACGCGTTGATTCATGCATGTGCCCTTGCTGAACGAACCGTGGGAACCGAGGGTCTATGTGCCGTGTCGAGATGCCTTGCGCGCGTGCAAGCACGGGGGCTGTTTTGGTGTAGGGGAAGTCCTAACAGATACTTTGCGTAGACGATTTGTATACGGGGTTTGACGATAAAAAGTTCTCGAACTTGCCGGTCAGAGCTAGAATGCTGTGGCAGCCGCATCGCTACATTCACGGGCATATTGATCTAAATGCCTCTGCGGAGCACCGCGCAAGCCTTTGTACGTTACGGGTTTACTATTCGGCGACATACTTCACCTCTGTCCAACGTTGGTCCAACACCGTTCCCACTTTGATCAATTCTCCATTCGCTCTCACCTTACCATTGCAAGCTGTTCCGATTGGTAGAGCGAGTGCCGCGGTGAGGCGGCGGTCCCTGGTTCGAACCAAGGACTAGGTCCAATTTTTCTTCAACTTCAAAGTTTCTGTGAGATGTCTATTCAGTTGCCTTGTAGCCATATGGCTGCACTTGGATGGATATAGATGAGTAATTGCTCCCTTATTGCTCCTCTCTTCAGTTTAGTGTGGCCTGAGCTTGGCTGGGAATCGCTCGACTAAGTAAAAGCAAGTTCAGTTCACTAGAATGGATGGCCAATTGGTGCAGAATGCGACTATCATCAGCCACAGCAGGCGAGGGCTTCTTCAAAACAATGCACGTGCCTACAACGACGCTCGCAGGCAAGCAGATAGCTGCTTATGCGAAGCTGGGCGCGAGAAGCACCGCACTGCTATACCTCGCAGTAGGCATGCAGCTTTCTTTAATGTTAAGAACGTCTCAGTTGCTGTTATAGTATGCCGTAAGCTAGAATTCTGGCGTCGGCAAAAAGAAAGTGGTTTTCCGCCTGCACGTATATAACGAAAAGAGCTTCACAAAGGCGGACACAAATACTCACGCCTGCTGCAAAAAATTGCATTTAGCCTGTCAAACCTAGTGGCACAGGCCGGGGTTCTCAAGTTTATTTATTTTAATTGCCCCGGCAGAGCGCGTTTCGCAATCACGGCGGAGCAGCGCAGGTTGCGGACCCCCTTGCAACCATCTTGTTAGGAAGTGGTCGTTCGAGCGGAAACTCCGCAACGTCGTTAAGGGGAATTCCCGTAAAGTGCAGCGCAAAGCTTCCAGTTGCTGATGAACAGACCTCCGCCATCTGCTGGACTCCCCTTTGGTTTTGCAAGCAGTCAAGAGGCACACCCAATCCTTATATGTGCCGCCTGCAGTGTGTGCACTGTGTGCCAGTTTGCTATAGTGTACGCGGATAGCAGCATTTGGCCACTCTGTAAATAACACGCATAACAGACGCTTTTAATTGAAGTCCAAGAAATATTACCTGAAAATAAGAAAATCCTAGTTACCTTAGCTACGGAAGCAACTGCCCTATAGAGCGTCATTGTTCCCGTATTCGAGACCAGAAGCAGGTCGAATGTTTCTTGGGCTTCGAATATTTGAATGACATCTAGCTCCCCTCCCCCAAACGAATGGCTGCATTAACAGTGGTGTTAAGAGAGCGAGAAAATAAACTTTATTTGTCCAACAGAATGCTCCGCATCTAAACCCCGGGGTAGGACCCCCGGGTTCTGGCGGTCAGCTTAGGTGCAGGCCGGAAGCTCTCGACTTCTGGCGGCACCCTCGGCTATCCGGGCTGCTTTAAGTTGCTTCTTTTCTGTGCTTTGCAGAACGGTCTCCCGGATTTAATTTGGTTGTTGCTTTCTTAACCTGTTGACTATTGGCCGACACCTGGTCGTCCCAGTCTTGCACTTGCCTCTCGTTTATTCCCCAAATGCTACTCCCTTTGTTTTGTGCCTCCTTCAACTTAGAGTTACTGCATATGCTACCAAAGGTAGCAGATACAGTAACCCTACTTCAACTATTCTCACAGCGCCGCCAAGCAGCCATTAGAAGGAAACCAACCCAGCGGGAAACACTTGAATGTGGTCGCCGCATGGAATTCAATAACACCGTCTTCACACCATTGTCCGGTCCCTGCAAACCATCAGAGGGGCGCCCGCCGCATCTTCCACATCCTGGCTACCCTACACCTCTGGCCAGCGTTTTTACCGCGGTTTTTTTTTTTTTCTTCGACGTTACTTTGTGTCTTAGTGCCGCCTGCGAGTCTCTAATCGGCAATCGTTTCCTAGGAAGCCGAGTCAGCGGGGAGGCGTCTAAATACGGCCAACCGTCCAACGGCGGCGGCCCGATAAGACACTCCGCATACACCTGCAGCCACGACCTGTGCACGCAAGCGTCTTCCTACCGTTTCAAGGATGACCCACCGGGCGCGCTAACAAGACTTCCGGAACGGGGTCTCTGCCGAGCGATCTCGACGAGAGGACGCCCCCCCGCCGTCAGGAGGAACAAGGCCTAGCCGATCGCAGCGCTCACGCGACCGGAGACCCGCGGACGGTCCCAGCAGCGGGACGTCCCTGGCGCAGACACAGGATGTCCTCCAGACGCCCAGGCAGCGCCGGCACGCACGTGAAGTCGCGAGGCGGCCGCTTTGGAGCGCGTGTCTTGTCTGGGCCGACCCTCCGTGAGCGGTGGTGGTGAGAGAAACACGCGGAAGTCGGCGACAGACTGGTCACACTGTGTCCAGTGGGGGTGTGTGTTTTTGTTTTATTCACTTATACTGCAGGCCGGTATCCTGGCTTAACTTAAGTGGAGCGGTGAGATCAGATACACTGGGATCAATGTCGCAGTCAGACATAAGGGGACTAAAATACTATAATACAAGCAATAAAACGTATCACTGCAGTCAATAAACAGCAAACAAATCTAAACAAAAGCAAGTACTAATTGTCTTGCCTTCTTTAGGAATCTTCTCCGTTACCCTTAAGGACCAACGGTTATCTTGCCTTCGCATTGCATGTCCTGCACAAGCCCTGCCCAAGCGTAGCAGGAGATGGCAGAAAGTTAGGCGGGCGAATGAGATTGAGAAGCTTGCGGAGATACGGTGGTCGCAGCTGGCAAGGGACAGGATTAATTGGAGAGACATGGGAGAGGCATTGGCCCTGCAGTGGGTGTAGTCAGGCTGATGATGATGAATTGCTCTACCAAATTATCAGCTTCGAAAATATTAGTGGGTAGGAAGTTCCGCTCCAACACTGTGCAGGGGAAACTTATTCTGTTCTTCTGTTGTTCTTCCCATCTGCCTGATCCCTAGAACCCTCCTTGCTGTCACAAAAATAGGCATTCCCCATGAAAGACTCTCTCGGTATGTTGATCTTCATTATGATTTCACTCATAATTACTTGCTTTACACGTTTACAATGCAGGCTCCTATGACAATTTGAGGTTTTCTCTTTGTTTTGTTGAATATTCGGGCCTGTGTGTGTTGTTTTCCAAACCCTTTCATGCCCTGTTGCAGTGGGCTTAGTGCTGAAAGCGCTTGCTTTATCTGAATAGCAGTGTGTTTTTTTTGTTTGTTTGTTTTTTCAATGCGACAGCGTTCCTTCAGTCATGAAATATAGCACATGCAGCGCTGTGCAACCTGACGCAAACTGCTGTTCCCTTGCTAGACTGTTGAACATCACTTTGGTTTTCTGCATGTTAATTTTTAGTGCCACCGTTTTGCTTTGCCTGTTTATGTCCTCGATCATGCTTTGCAATTCGTTCCTTGAGTTGCTTAGCAAGGCAATGTCATTAGCGAATCGCAGATTAGTTAGATATTCTCTATTAACTCTTATCCCCAATTGTTGCCAATTCAGACCTCGGAATACCTCCCGTAAAACGGCGGTGAATAGCATTGGCGAGATCGTGTCTCCCTGCCTGACAACCTTCTTTATTGGTATTTTATAGCTATCTTTGTGGAGTGCTATGGAGGCTGCGCAGCTGCTGCAGATATTTTGCAGTTTTTTTACATATGCTTCTTCCGTAATGCCTGCATCACTGCTGCTTGCATCACTGCATCACTCAAATGCACTCCCGTAGTCTATGAAGGCTCTATGCAAATATTGGTTACAATCTGCACATTTCTCTGTCACCTAATCGATAGTGTAAATGCGGTCGATTGTCGAGCAACCTTTACGAAATCCAGCCTGGTCTCTTGGTTGATCTCTTGGTTGGTCTAAGGTTGTCCTGATTTTATTTGTGACTACCTTTGTAAATACCTTCTAGGAAATGGACAGTAAGGTGATCGGTCTGCAACTTTCCACGTCCTTGACGTTCTCTTTGTTATGGATTAAGATAATATTAGTCTTCTTCCAAGACTCCGCTACGCTCGATAACATGAGGTATTTCGTATACAGGCTGGCCAGTTTTTCTAGCACGTTCTCTCCACCTTTCTTGAAGAGATCTGCTTACCTGGCTCTCATCAGCCCGCCTTTCCCCCTATGCGTTGCTTGTAAAGCATTGGGTACTTCCGTTGACGGTGGCATGCCGGATCATTCCACATTACTGGCCGTCATCAATGTCGTGATTATTTCATCTATACTGTGTAGATCTGTGTAGAACTCCCCGGCTACCTTTACTATCTTATCCTAAACTTCCCACTTGTCTCTTAGTAAATCCATCTTATTTTTGCTTCGCATATAGTTTTCTCAGACCGCTTTTAGGCAGCCTCCGTTCTTTAGCGCATGCTCAATTCCCTGCATACTCGAAGTTCCTATGCTGGTCATACGCCTATTAACTTCGACATCTCTACCAGCTTTGTTCTATTGTTATCATCTATTATATCATTTGTATCTTTTTCTGCGTAAGATATATCTTAAACGGCGTGCCTCTCTGCTCAGAAGAAGGGTACTGCTGCAATAGAACTTGGACTAATGGCGATAGTGCGTCAAGGGCCCCGGCTTCGCCACCGGTGAGGGGTATTTAGCTACCAGTCGTGACCGAAGTAAATCTTGGCGTGAGTGCAGTCTGCCTCAAACGACATCACAGCCACTGTGCGGGTAGCCGTTATAACCGCATACCTGCCGGCACATGCTCACCCATGAACTCACCTCAGGCATGGTTCGAGCTGCGATATGAAAATGATAAAAAAAATAACAAATAAGCCAAGAAGAAAGTAGTAAAGACTGAACGGCCACCATCTCGTCGCCGGGCCATCGATCCCTACGACATCGACCCCGTCGCGTTCCAGGGGCGACCTGCGGACCCTCCCTCAGCAATGCAACCCCCTCTAACACTTCCCCCAACAACCCCCTCCTTCGCCCTCTCCACGAATACCACCTTGCCCGCACATTTAGCGAGGAGTGTTCAGAGTGCTGCCGATGCGTGCTACGGTCGTGATCTTCTTTGTCGATCAGATTCCACACTGCCGACCCCCCCCCCCCCCTCTTTACCTCCTCTGCCCTCATCATATCTCTCCAGTAGCGGCAGGGTACAGTAGGTAGGGTGGATGCGCGGAGCAGGGGTCGTCTGCCAGGTCGAGTTCCAACGCGGCCTTATATGACGCGACGATGATGACGCTTCTGTATTACACCATATAGTCGATAGCTTCCCCCCTCTCCCTACGCCTCCGTCATTCCTCGCATGCACGGGCACACGCCATGTACTGCGAGTGCGCGTATTTTAAAGTCCTCCGCAGCGTACAGCAGGGCTGGTGGCGCGTTCTTGGGGCCTGTGTAATTATCGCGGCACGCGTTTGGTCCGTGCGTGCGCGGAGGCCAAGCACGCGTGGCATGCGCTCGGTGGCACCCGGAGATTGACTCGCGCTCCAAGCCTCGCGCGCCGGGGAGCCCGTAAAAGCGTCGAGGATGGAGGGGGAGTTTCTGCGCGCAGAGTGGTTTCGGTCGCGGAGGACGTGTGCTATACGGTCCCCCATCTCATAGCCAGCTCGAGCAGACAGCATGAATTACTGCAGTGCACTTCGGAGATGGCCACAGTCCGAATCATCACTACATGTGCGATGTCAGTGCACGTTAAAGAACCCCAGGTGGTCGAAATTTCCGGAGCCCTCCACCACGGCGTCCCTCATGGCCTGAGTTGCTTCAGGACGTTAAACCCTAATAAACCAAGAAACCAACTACCATTAATATGCGCGAAGTGTTGGTTCGGTATGGTACCTTACGTATGGTATGGTACGGTACGGTACGGAACGGAACGGAACGGAACGGAACGGAACGGAACGGAACGGAACGGTACGGTACGGTACGGTACGGTACGGTACGGAATGGCACATGCGGTACGGTACGTTGCGTGCGGTACGATACGGCGCGGTATGGTGTGGTATGATATGGTATGGTATGGTACCGCTTATTAAGAAAATCTCCCTATTTAGAGTAATGTAATATGGGAGTAATTACTCATCAGCATCACCAAATAGCAGTCATAGATAAGAACGTTCCCTCATGTTGACAGTAAGCAGTACTCATCGCCCAAAGCTTCGCTTCCCGAAAAAGTGCAGGCCCATCCCGGAAACTGTGTGACAACGCAGTTTAGGAGGCCATAAAATCCCCAGGAAACAGCAGGCATTGTTCGTGTAGCTGGTCCCATCGACAACCTCCGCGCCTCTGATATTCTATTTACTTTAAAAGACTTGAAAAGGCACCGCCGACAAGTAACGCTGCAGAGAAGGTGTCCGAACTTAGCTCATAGAGGTACGCAGCCAAGGCCCGAGATGACGCTAACGGACAGATGCAGTTAAAGCCTCTCAAAGAAAGTTTGAGGGGCTCTAGATGCGGTAGCTCCAGTCACAGAAGTTGCGGTAGATGTGACATGAGGTGTGTGCGATTGCAGATGCTCGCGAATGATTTTGTACATGTCCTTCCTCTACTTGTTGGGTGAACGCAGTAAGACACCCATTACAAACCAGTGATCAAATCACTGACTGCCAGGTGAATCTCATATAAGACCTTGTGGGTTTCTACGTACCCCGTCCCGGGGGCGCGCGAGGAGCAAGGCTCCGCTGCGCGCACGAAGCGACTCGAGTAATGCGCACCGCTAGCACGCCGCTGCAGGAGAATGTCCCCGCGGCAGTGCTGTGATCTCTCTCTCGTGTCGACCGTTGGGCCGGTTGCGAGAGAGAGTGGGCATTCAACGCAAGGTACGCCTGTCAGAGGTCGCTGGACCCCGCTGGACAGGCTCGAGCCGCTGCAGGTCAGAGGACACGTGCGGGCGAGCTCGAGTAAGCACTGGTCCGAACGGCAAGGCCGGCACGGACAAACAGTAACGTACGCACCTTACGCTGTCTCGGAGGGATCTCTCTCTCTGGGCCCCGCTCGGACGGTCGCGCGGCCGCCAAAACGGGTCCCGGATTCCCGCCAAAAGGCGCCAATGGCAAAGGCCCTTGGGAGCCGGGGCGGAGCTGTGGCTAAATGACAGTGATTAGTCACCCAGCCGCCTCTCCACCGCCTGAGGCGGGAGCAAGGGAAAGAGGAGAAACAACGCGGGCGGCCGGCACAGCCGCGCAAAGGCGACGGCGGAAAGCCAGATTCCCACAACCTTCTGGATCGATTTCAGGCTCTTGTAGACCTCACAGACCGAAGCCAACAAAACAGCGAATAAAACAAAAGTTCGAAAATAATTCGAAGCCTGGACCTCGCGTGACTTGAACGACGCTGCGCGCACGTCACACCTTCGTCTTTCCACGCAAAAGCACAGACATACAAGAGCACGATGAGAGGCAAATGAACTCTTCAGGACCCGTGCAAAACGCGAAGTGCTCATCACTGAGCACGGCATAATTACACCCGCGCAGTCTGGCAACGCTAACGCTAACAAACAACAGACTCGCGCCGCGTGCCGCACGTGTTGCTAGCGAGAACGTTCGCCGCCTAATAACACGCTGGCGGCGTCGCATACCCTGATGTCATTAACGCGTGCGCCAAACATATAGCCAAGGAGCGCGCTGTCGACGGGAAAAAAGGGCGAGGAGGATTACTAGGAAGAGGAGGAGGAGGCTATATTCCATAGGGCACCGCACGCGCCTTTTAATTAGTCGAGATTGCCGCCTCCAATTAGCAAGCAAGCGGCACCGTATACAAGCCGGAATTACGCGCACTCGCCGTCACTTCGTATACGCACACACTGCGCGACAGCCACACCTTTTTCTTGTCGAAGAATGCACGCAACGCACAAGATGGCGCTGATGATGTTTCTCTACCCTTCCCTCCAGTAGTTTCTCCTCGCTGGCGATCTATGTTTTGCATACAAGGCAGGTAGGGGGGTCTTCCGAGTTGGGAGACAAATGAATGCACATTCCAAGGCGTTCAGTAAAGACGCAGTGATTAACTGCCTTCTACCTCTACCCCCTTCTTCGTTAGTTCGTGTCAGGTTACTCGAAACCGTCGACCTGCCGGGTCCCAAACAAGAAATAAACATGTAAACAAGCTTAGTTAGTCGCGACAACAGCCACTGGAGCCTCTAAGCGCGTCTTTGACACGACAGCACAAAGGGAAGCAGAGGTGATTGGACGATTAGCGAATAGCTAGCCGACTGCCGCGTTAAGGACGTTAACTGCCTCAATTACTTCATTACTATTAAGCCTATCTCTGTTACAACCTGTCATTAAACTGAGCAGTCCTCCTTAAGGAAGCTTGGAATAATGTCACGTTATTTTTTTCTTTTTCACATGTGTAAGTACACTTGCATCTTCTTTGGGAGATAATTTTTGTAGCATTTAATGCAGTGTAAGCCAAGCAAACTGTGAAGGTGTTTTTCACAGCTAGTTGGAAGATACATTGTTGCCACAAACAAGGATAAGTGCAGGACGGTATGGCGGCGAACCATAAATGCGTAGATTCAACGCGGCAATTTCTTAAGAACACAGTGGTATTCCAAGATTAAGCAGAAGATACAGCTGCGAATCGTGCTACATTGAAGGGGAATTCCTTCTTGTCATGACTACGATCCAACCTCGGTTGTTTACATATATATCTCTGTAGTCGGCTAACATCTTCATGAATACAAAGAAGTACATCTGTTCAGGGCTCGTCGTTGTTGGTTTGCCACGAAGTCCACAGACCCATAGCTCACTCGCGAAAGCCGTTGTACTTAAAGTACGTGCCGCTTTCCAGGACGCTTGACTACGACCACAGAACCATTAGTGTGGTCAGGGTACATGTGCCGCCTAGTCTTGGCTCATCACCAATTTTTTAGCCTATCCCATAATGGCCCACACGCGAGCAGTTCAGAAGAAAAAAAAAAAGTACGGAATGCTCTAACGACAGTCCGTAGCTTGGGTGGTTGACCGCCTCCAGGTTTCCAAGCGACCGGTATGTTTCCGCCGACTCCCGCGGCACAGCAAAGCGGCTCCTTTTTTCCTGTCAATGCATGCACAAGCAGTTCTTGTCCACAGCTTTAGGCTGTGCTGCTATAACAACACAGCCTCGTAGACCTTAAGGGCGCACTCCATTATAACCTAATGATTAGTCGCTTACGGCGCGTTTGATGGACAGATCGTTTGGCCCGCCCGCTTCATGGGAGACTCTCCGGGGCAGAACAAAACGATGGCGGCAGTCATCGGCTCCACCTGCGTTCCAGGCACCCTAAGGTAACCTCAGCGCCGCGGGTCTCTATTAGCGAGCCCGGCGGGAAAGAATGGGCTCAGAGACCCATAAGCAGATTCGGGGAACCCACTGTCCCCAAACAAAGAAATGGCGGCGCGAGAGCAGACGACGATTCGTACAAAGCAGACAGCAATACAAAGCAGACGACAGACGACGAGGGTGATGAGGAAGCGCTGCACCCGAGGGCAGCGAAGCAGGCGGCGATGAACGACCAGTCACAAACCCGGCTACGCGCGCGCCCAAAATGGAGGCGGGGGTACCGAAAGCACGTAATGAAGCACCCGCGACAGAGCTGCCTTTTGGCGCGCCGGTGGTGACGCAGCCAAAGTCGATGCCGTTAAGATTACCGGCGATGAGGGCTAGGAAAGCATCGCCCACGCAAATAGCCCAGCGGGGCTTCGAATAGAGAAGCCAATTACGGGGTCGTAAAAGTTTCGCCTTCGACACGTCCTGGGACGTGAGCGCGCACTAAAGCTTCCCGCCGCTTGGGGCGCCGGCTGCCTTAAGAGCCCGACTGTCCTCTGGACTCTGGGGAAAGGGCACACAGAGGATGGGACAATAATAGAAGCGACTGAAAGAAGAAAGGCAGGAGAAAAAGAAGAATCCCCCCTGGGGACGATCGGTCGGTTTGAGGGGGAGCCGTTCGTGGAAGAATAGGAAAACGGGGCGTGAGTCGGCCACTGGGTAGGCGCCGGCAGGCGACAGACCGGGGCCAAGCCGGCCGGCGGAGCAAGCTTGCGTACGCGAAGCCAAGTAAGGGCCAAGCCTGGCCAAGTTGCAGACGAAGCAGACAGTACGTTTCCTAGAAGCAGCGGCGGCATCGTCTGCGAGTTTGTTGTCAACGCGGAAAGTTACCGACGTAGCACTTGTACATTCTGCGCGTTCCAACGCCTTCTGTTGGAAAACAGCGGCAGGTCTTTCGCCCTTCCTTAACGATGTTGTTAGTCGGGAGGCGTTGAATAGAAGCCACTTCTCCTGAGGGGAAAAGCGACTGTTCGACGAGCGGAGATACGTGGCTACCAAGGAGGGGCCAAGTGGTCTTTCGTCTTTGGTTTCCCTAAAAAGTGTCATCGGGCCGCTTCTAAGTGCACAAGGTGATCCGTCTTCAGACTCGTTTGCGGGTCTTGCTAGCAGGTAGCAGCTTGGCTCAGCGGGGATAAGTCAGCCACCTGTCCTTCTGGCGTGGACCGACGGGACGTCAAGAGTGAAGGAAGAGGGCGCGCCAAATTTTTTAAATGAACGAGGCCATAACATTTACCTTACACGGCATGGAACCGCGGCGGTCCGAAAGGAGCATGATGGCTGCTTTAACTGAGCGGTTTTTTAGTTACAAAGTAACCTTTGGGCCGCTCAAGGAGTGCGCGAGCGAGTCAAACTGGACACCCAAGGAGCCTTACTATGATGAAGTGGACATGCAGCACTACTGCCAGCTCCGCGGAGATGAAAGGAATGTGTCCTCGGCTCCCTAGTTGGTGGTCCGTGCACAGCTTCAGTCCTGTCGCGCAGCTGCAGCTGCATTCAAAGCAGTACTGTCACTAGTTTTTAGAGCCGCTTTCGAAACGAATAGACGTGTTGAAGCCTGTACTTTCACGTCGCAAAGCGTTCAATGCGACGACGAATTCTTTATTTTCAATGAACTGTTGTAATGACACATTCCTTGCACGACTACAGGAGGCATCAGCTTTGTTTGGGTGGATGTGAACCTGTAGCGTCGGTGCTGCTCATCATCTTCCCTGGCCGAGTTGACTGCACTGCAGGTCGAAGGCATCTGAGAATGACCTCTGCTTATTCCTCTAAGAATGACCTCTGCTCAAGCAACCTGAGGTTTTCCCCTCCCTTGTTCATTTTGTGATCTGCTTATTCCCGTTTTTCCTAAGCTCGTCATTGCCTCTGACTGTTGTCTGCACTCGAATACGTTTTTGTTCGTTTGGTATCCAGTCTGACGCTGAAATATACCACCGTTTGTTCTGGTAATTACTGGTCCTACTCATATTGTAGCTAGCCAGCTCCAGAATTCCCCAATAATTTGTTAACTTATCCATTTTGCTTAGTGATAAAACTACCGTGACGCGAAGACAATTTTGTTTGGTTTAGTTTCGTTTATTGGGGTTTAACATCCCAAAGCGACTGAGGCTATGAGGGACGCCCTAGTGAAGGGCTCCGGAAATTTGCACCACCTGGGGTTCTTTAACGTGCACTGACATCGCACAGTGCACGGGCCTCTAGAATTTCGCATCCATCGAAATTCGTGCGCCGCGGCCGGGATCGAACCCGCGTCTTTTGGGTCAGCAGCCGAGCGCCGTAACCACTGAGCCACCGCGGCGGGTAGTTTCGTCTCAGGTGAAAAATTTTGTAAGCCACGTACGTGCTATGCGAAGTCTAGAGCGTCCGGCATACACTGCTGGCATGAGCCACAAGAAGTGTTGACCCCGTTGTAGAATCAACGTGGCAAAGATAATTAACTGTACGCATATGTGTACTATATGCATTTGGAACTGACATTCCTCGACGGGCAACTTTTATTATTAGGTTTTAATCAGCCATCGACATCGCAGTTTGACAGTCGTTGAAGGACCCTCGACTGATTTTGTGACCATCTAATTCGCTTCGCTTTGCGCCCTTCAAGCCTGCACCATTTACTACAGATATCGCTGGATTGCGAATTCTTTTTCAGACATTTTTCGGAAACATGTGTCACTCTAGACATCAAGTCTGAAATTTGCGAATTCTTTTTCATTAATTGTTCGGAAACATGTGTCACACTGGACATCAAGTCTGAAATCGATTTGCTCCTCTTATCGTCAACAGTCATCTGTTATTACTTGAACGAACATATTATGTTTATTAGGTGAAGTAGACGAAAATAACACTTTTAACCTCCTTCAGAACACATACAAGTGGCCGAATTAAACGCTAGAATACCGACATCTGGGCGAGCTGGCGGGCGACATCTGGGGGTTGGGTCTTTAAACCCCCAACTCGCAGATGTCGACCCCCCCGCCCCGCTCACTTCATTCACAATTCGGCTTGCGATATATACACTGTCACTGTGCAAACCTAAACACACGCGGGGTCACATGACTTCCCGGAACCTACGGCTTCAGCAGTCACAAGACGCCTGTCATCAGATTCCTCCTCCCCACGTCGTCATCAATGATCTGGCAATTTATTACGTCATGCGTGTGTCTACGGGGTCGCAGAAGGCTTCAAGTGGAGCGGGGGGGGGGGGGGGGGGGTCACGTGGGGCGGATGTTTTGCCACTCATGCGGCGTGCCCCCCCAAACAAAGAATTAAAGGGACCCGCAGGGCCACACGCTCAGGGCACAATGCTCCCGGTCCCCTCTTCCTTCTTGCTTAACATGGAGACAAAAAAAAGTGGCTGTGTCAGCTCTCCTCCCCCCCCCCCCCCCCCACCCCCGTGTCTGTCTTAGGCAGCGACGACGACAGCACAAAGGACACAGCTATCATCATCATCCACAGCGTCACTGCCGAAGGAGCCGGGTTCCACGACGCGCCCAGAGACAAGAGGCAAGGAGCGCGTGCCGTCGGAACGCTCCTGGCTTCCGAAGGACCTGAATCGGCGCCCAGTGTTTACCCACAGGGCCAGGGAAACCCGATACAGCGCAGTCCTCTGAGGAGGATATATAGCGTTCGGAGCCCCCGCCGCCACCCACCCTACCCGACTGCCTCAATCCACTTCGTCGCCACCGTAAGCGAGGAGGGGGAGGGGGGTTTCGTCTTGGAGTCGTATCCCAAAAATAGGCTTTCTAATGTGGCCCCCGCCCCCTGCCTGGGCTCCCAACCTATGGCCAGGGCGAGACGATGGGTGGCGAGAAGAAAAGAGGGGGGTTACTCAACCATGCGGAGAACTCAGTTGTGCGTCCCAAACCGCTTTCGTCATCTATATACATCCTCGTAAACGCTGACGTTGCGTACAGTGAAGAAGGAGATGCGGCAGTACGCGAAGACCGAGAAGACCGTGACCGTACCAGTTCTGCATGCTTTCCAGGTGATGTCAAGAATGCTCCATACTTGGGAACCGGTAGTGCTCTCCACAGTTTTCTGGCAAACAACCCGATCAACAAACGTGCTAAGATGTAGAGAAATTAAATAGCAGGTTTATTGTACTGTAGGGTATGTGTGTGCGCGCGCAACCACTTTTGCATGTATGTATTTATGTACAGTTGGACACCCTCGGTAAAAGGTCTCTCAGGTTTTTCTGTTTCAGCCATTTATTGGGTCGCCTGTGCCACCTCTCCAGGTCACACGGCCTTCAAAGGTAAGGTAAGTCCATGCCCTCACACATTTCAGACTTTCTTTAAGCGTTAGCATTCCTACCCTCCCTCTGGCGAATCTGTCCATCATTCGTGTAGTTCCTCCACCCACTATCCACCAATCTTTGCCCTCCACACAATCCCAGCCTCCTGATTCGTCCATCCACGATCAAACAACTCTCCTTCATCCTCTAGGAGCATTATCCAGCACCCGCATATACACCTCACCCTAAACAATACACCCAGCGCAAACCACCCACCAACTAACCGATCCTCTCACCACAAGACCCCAACTTGCCTCCTCGTTATCTGTTATCGTTATCTGTTAACATTTTTCTCTATATAGCGACAGTAACAGTTCTTAGTTCTTCCACAGTCAGCGTTGAGCTGTGCGAGCACAGCTCAGGCTTAATCGGCGTACGGAAGCGCACTGTTCGTACAAAGTGGCGACGTGTTGTTAGTCCGTATTAGAAGCGAACTGTCACCGACCAGAAGGTGATCACGTGGTGTATAAAAATATGGCGGAACCAAACCAAGCTCTATACAAATTTGGTCAGTCAGAGGTACTGCATTCTTCTTTTCAACCAATCCTTCGTGAAAAAAGTAACGAATGCAATCAATGGAATTGCAAAATAAAGTGTTTGATTCACCGCAAATATAACGAAACGGTGTTTAGAACAATTACACCTCAGTGTCAGTTCAACATTGCTTTAAACAGCCTTAATTTAACTGGGGAGCTCCAGGCATCAAATCAACTGCTCTTCCATACTTCGCCCACGATCACCGGACCCTGTTCGGGGCGGAGTCCTGGCCGCGTTCCCCGAAAAGCCAGAAAAAGACGCCCTCAACCACCGCCACAACCCGGGAGCTGTCCGAACCCTTCGCAACTCTCAGAAAGAAAGCATCCCAAACCAGCTTCCTTCCAATAAGCACACTTGGCCCGCGTGCGCTCATTCCAGAAACCGTAGCACTGTACCAAAGTCCGTGATTGCGGTCCCAGGGGGTTCCTCGTTACGATTGAATAACAAACACATCGCTGCCGCTGCTTGAAAAAGCACGGCTCGGCATTAGATGAAGAGCTGCCGCGGCTCCCTGCCGTCCGTTATTCCTTTTACCGTGAACCCGCGGTTATATAGAGCGGCCATCGAAAAACAAATCGACCACGTAGCCATATGGGCCGTAGCCTTCTGTGCGCTCGTTTGGAGCCGGCCTTGCCGGGAGAAGCATCCCCTCTCCACATCCGTGACAATGACGTCAGAGAACACGGGATACGTAGGAGGGAGTGGATGAGCGTTGTTTAGGCGTCATTGAGCTCGTCGGAATGCTGTGGCGTAATAGGTGGTGCTTGCGTCGCAGCAGGAAGGCTGGGCAAGCACAGGCTTTGCCGAGTGGTTATGGAGGCATACTGTGTTCACTGAAGAACAAAACCAGTAACCTCGTTATAACGAAACGGTTTATACCGAAATAATGGATATAACGAAGAAATGACAATTTTGTTTGGAAGCTCTGTCGACATGCACTATAACGAAGCTACTGCTATGTCGAAGTAATCGCCAGGCCCCTTAAAGTTCGTTATAACTAGTACTCATATGCAAATTAGTACGTGACATTTGGTATGCGGGTTTCAACATCCCGAATAGTCACACTGGCTATGAGGGACGTCCTAGTGGAACGCACCGGAATAATTCAGACGACCTGGGGTTCTCTAACAGGCAGTGGCCATTGAAGGCACACCGATATATTCGAATTTCATCTCCATCGAAATGCGGATACAGCGACAGAGATTTGGCCCTGCGATGTCATGGCCGTCAGCACAGCGCCTTAACTATACTGGACGTTTACGGCGGGTTACATCGGTTAATGAGAAGCCACAACCAAGGAAGCGAAATTCATTGATAACCCATCGTATCCATATTAAGCGACCATTGAAGGTGGAGGGAAAGGTACGCAGTCACTGGTCAACAGCGGCAGGTAAGGTAGCACGAAGCCTTCGTTCTGAACTGCGCACGATGAAGTTGTTGATTGAGATGACGCACTCTGAACACCAATTCGCCTATATGGAAGTAAAAATGGAGTATAAGCAGTCCTCTAGCACATTGTCCTTTAGCGGCAATCTCTGCTGTCCAAATCTCGGGTAGATTTCGATCACTAAGCATATGAAATATGCTTACTCTTGGCAACGGAGGCATATTCCCGAGAAAGCGAAATTCATTGATAACCCATCGTAATCATATTAAGCGACCACTGAAGGTGGAGGGAAAGGTACGCAGTCACTGGTCAACAGCGGCAGGTAAGATTGCACGAAACCTTCGTTCTTAACTACGCACGATGAAGTTGTTGATTGAGATGACGCACTCTGAACACCAATCCGCCTATATGGAAGTAAAAATGGAGTATAAGCAGTCCTCTAGCACATTGTCCTCTAGCGGCAATCTCTGCTGTCCAAATCTCGGGTAGATTTCGATCACTAAGCATATGAAATATGCTTACTCTTGGCAACGGAGGCATATTCCCGAGACAAAGAAAGCATAGCGAGTTCATGGAGTTGGCAATGGGAAGAGGAGGATTTTAAACGCGGCATCGGTGGTGTTGAGGCGAGCAAATTGAGAAGGTTGAAACGTCGGTTAAAATCTGCGCAACTGCTATAGCTTGGATGCTTTGAGGAGGGAATTTTTTTCGTCGTCAATCGCTAATATTCCGTATTTCTAGAGATGAAAGTGCACCCCTGTGCTTGGACAGGACACCCTGCCTCTAAAATGGAGTGAGTTAGGGGAGAGCTTACTCTCTTTTTTACTCCCATATAGGTGTATTTCTGTTTCTTGCAATATCTTTTTTTTTTTTTTGCCTGTGTGTATGTCTGCGCGGTTCCGCTGCCTGTCGGGCTCTGCCGCTCAAGCCCTATGAGGCTTTGGCAGGCCGGATTTGTGTACATTTTTTTAAATATTTGGCGCAATAAAGAATTATTATTATTATTATTATTATTATTATTATTATTATTATTATTATTATTATTATTATTATTATTATTATCGTGGTGTAATCTTTGTTCTGTTTTTATTGCCATCCAATATAGTGGCAGTGCTTGGCATCGTCAGGCAAGCACTGCCAAAGCCTTCGTGCTCTGGGACCTCCTTTTGTATATTCATTGACGTACAGTTTCTACAGAATTTCTATGGAGGCGAAATTCTACACGGCCGTGGTCGAAATTTCCTGAGCCTTCACTACGGCGTCCCTCATAGCCTGAGCTGCTTTGGGACATTAAAACTAAAACAAAAAAAATTGATGTACAGTATTGGCGAATAAAAATCTTCTTAATCCTCTTCTTCACAGCGCATTACGCCAGGTAAACATCATCGTGTACGAAAGTTTGGGCGCGAATAAAGACTTAATCATCATAGCTAATCTCATAAATAACACAACGAAATTGTTCTCATCATAAGGAAGAAAACTCTTGGTAGTTGTGCGTGTCGCGATTGGCCGTGTGCTTTTTTTAACTCTCGCGATGATGATTGGGCTCTTCCTTACGCTCCAGCCAATGGCGAAGAGCTTATTTCACGCCAGAGGTCTCTGAATGCAGCGCCTGGTAGGAATATATAGAAGAGTAGTAAATCGGCGACTGCGGTTCTGCTCGCTTGCGTCTCGCCGACCTTGCAGCATCACCGCCATCGCTTGACCTTGCAACCGGACCGCACTACATCTTCAGCCCCGACACTTAAGCTGCATCCATACGTGCGCAACAGTAACCGCAGTACATCGCTATACAGCTGGGCCGACGCCGACTATTACCGGAAATTGCAATCAGCGTTAAAAGCTCTCTTCACGGGCTTTTGATTACCGAGGGGAAGATTGGTCGCAGAGTGTCACCTGCCCCGTCTGCTCCCGACTCGTCCGTCATTCCAGATACCATTTTTTTTTCGCCTTTAACGCAAGACAATGCGTCTCTTCGTTCACGCAACCGACTAGTCCAAATGCACTCTTTAACCAGTGGGTCGGAGCACTTTTGATGCGCCGTAACGTTAGGAACTTAAACTACGTCGCCTCACGACATCCCGAAAATTGTCCCTCGGCTCGGGTAAGCCTGGCTTCCGTTTGGCATTTCGGGTGTTCCTGCCGCACTCTTATTTCGCGACTCACCGACTTCTCTGCGTGTGCGCCAAAGTGTCGCATGTAGGAAGTACCGAGACCATCACGAAGCGGCCTTGTAATGACCAAAAGAATAAAAGAAACAAGGCACACGAAGATGTGCCAGGTGGCGCGGCTTCAAAGAACTACGGGTCCTTAAAAGATTCCGAGACACACGCACAACGCTCCTCTTATCGCGCCATTAATTGCGAGCAGCGCCGCTCCAGACTGATTACCCGCCCCGACCGAGCGCAATCGCCAGAGACGACGAACACAATGGCTGCGTTCCGAAAAGGTGTCGCCGTCAGTCTTCCTAAGCGCTCCAAGCCTTGTCGTATAGTTGCAGAAGAAGGCGACCGGCAAAAATGGCGTCGCTCTTGCGACGATGTGACCCCGCGTGCTGACCCCTGCCGGCGCGGAAACAAAACAAAAAGCCGTGCTCTGATAACAGAAGCGGACCAACGAGCCCCGACTACGGAGGTGCCCCCTCGGACAAAGTTTGCGAAGGCTGAAATGAAAAGAAAAAAAGCAGAAGGAACAACAAAAAGAACAGAAGGGCACGAATTAAGGAATGAAGAACGTTGTTCCACCGGCGCACGAGAAGAGAAAGGGGGGGGGGGGGGGGGGGGATAGTGCGACGCGCGGATGATCACGGAGGCGACCGGATACGCGCCACCGCCAGAGGTCGCTTTCTCGCAAAATGGCCGGCCATGTTGCGCGCGCGCCTCTGTTAACGACTTCCGCCATTGCTACGCGGCTAGGAGAGGCTTAGCGCGCGTAGGCGCGAGCGTCCGTGAACTAATGCAGCTCGCCGCCGGATTACACGTCTGCGGTGAGACATTGACGAAACAACTAAACAACAAAAGTAAAGTAGATGAAAAAAAAATGTAAGGGTATAGCTATAACCGTGTTGCGACAGTGTGCGGACAGCGACGGGAGTTGCATTTGAACAGAGCGTCTGACTTTTCGTCTGCGCACTCCTAAAGAGCAGCAGACGACGCAGACACTTGTGGCCCGCGGGGTGTCATCACGAGGCTTAGCGCCGTAGCAGACGACGTAGAAGAGAGGGTGCCGTCTGCGTCGCATTTGCGGATCCCGCCGCACGCGACAGCTCGCGAGGCATCCTACGGGGCTCTTACGGGGTGCCCGAATTGCGGACAATTATAAGCGGCAGTCGCCGCCATGTTTAAGACAAAAGACGTCGGCGAGCGCAGTATATAACGCCGTGAACCGCGGCTGAGTGCGTGCCGCTGATGATTTAGCCTCCACAGGTCGCGGGTTATGTTCGTTTCCGCGTGGTTGGTAGTGAAGTAAGGTTTTAATAGGGCTGGCTTGGAAGTAAATCTTTCATGAAAGCATATATCTGGAGGACGATGCGGAAATAGATTTTGCGTGGACAGTCTAATAATACAGCGACTAATAGTCATGCCTCTATGACCAGGGGCAAGTATCATCAGATAAATGTTTCCAGCTGTAGTCTGCTGTGCCATCAATTTGCATGAAGCTGGACCATTATCATAGCTCGTAACTACTATGCCTGTAAATTACAATCTGACTTCACCCGCATTTTAAACACAAGCGACCGGCGAAAAAAAGACGCGGACAAAGGAACTCTGAAGACAGGACGGGTGTTGTCCGTCAACCCATCCGTCTTCAACGCCCGTCTTGTCTTCAGTGTTCCTTCGTCCGCGTCTTTATTGCGCTGGTCTTTTATGGTTCGAGTGTGAACTGGCCAAAACTGAAATTTAGATTCACTCGTATATCAGAACTGGCAAGGTAAAAGGCTCTTACTTGGTTCGAAGGTTGTAAGAAGAATGCCTTGCTGCAGAACAACACATCTGCGCCTCCTGAATTTGGGCGTAGCTCGTTGCATTCTACACAGTTTTTTGCTTCTTTGTTTTTTTCATTGCAGTTCGGGAACTCTGATTCCTGCAGTTCGCCGTATCCTTGAATGATACCAGGAATGATGATGATGGTGTCATCAGGCTTAATGGCACATACCTACGGCGGGAGATTGGCCAGGGTGCATAGCGGATACAAACGCAGTCATGTATACAAGGAGTGGAGTATTTGGATAATTTTAGGCTAGAATTTGTATTTAAAAAAAAGGAAAGAAACACATAGAAAAGAAAAAGCAGTGAATTCTCATTCTAGCACAAGAATCTACGTGATGTAATTATATATGGTCGTGAATATAATCGCACATTGGTTTGCTCTTTTTCGGGAGAGTATAATGCAGCGATCTGCATTGAAAAAAGAAAGACCATGATTTGGCAATGCCTTCGTAGCTCGTCATTCAGCGACTGTAGAGTGGCATGGTGTCCTTTGTGACATGACAGAGCAATAGAGAAATTGTTGATAAAAATAAATAAAAGGAAATTCTTGAGTAAAGACTAGTGGTTTCAGGGAAGGACATAACGCGGACATTAAACAATGAATATATCCGAGTTTTTGTAGGCAACTTTCGTAATTCCTTAGCCGTGAAAATGGCGCTAAAATAATAGGAAGCTACAAGCGCGTTAAAAACTAATGAATTTATCTTCATGATAGCTTCAGTTATTGCAGGTAGGTATTCAGACACAATCTGTCCTGTATTCGGATATGATCGAGCTGCTGCTGTAAGTAAATTCTGGGCTTACATCGCAGGATATATCTGGTGACAATGACTGAAGATGAAGTGACACTCATACAGACATAATACGCATGGCTATACTCTCTCTCTCCCTCTGCGCTCTTTACAGAGTGTGGCAGTGCCCCGCGTACACAGCCGCAAAAACTAGAACAGCCATTACTGCGCAGGTCGGTACTGATGCATTACTCTACGATCCCCCAGGAAGGTGCCGATGTTAGAGGTGCGGGCCACTTCACAAAACTAGCACGGTTCTTGGCCGTAATGTAAAAGTGTACAAACATGGGAAAAATTTTTTTAGATTAGGTAGCACAAAAAAAGAGCGCTGCAAATGTTGCCTCGTTAGTTTGCACTTAGATCCATTCCAGCGGATGGAATATGATCGTCCCCTCACATCCTTGGCTGGCTCTCTACCTTCCTCCGTTTGTTCGTAGTCCACACTGTGGTCCCAGTTAAAAGCGAGCTCTATATATGTATAGTGAGTATAGGTGTAACGAATGTTATGTGAAAGGTGGGTGTAATTAACATTTCGTGTAAGCTAGTTTCTGTGCAAGCAGTATTACATCATCATCATCATAAGCCTGACTACACCCACTGCAGGGCAAAGGCCTCTCCCTTGTCTCTCCAATTAACCCTATCATTTGCCAGTTGCGGCCACTGTGTCCCCGCAAGCTTCTCAATCTCATCCGCCCACCTAACTTTCTGCCGTCCCCTGCTACGTTTGCCTTCTCTTGGAATCCACTCCGTTACCCTTAAGGACCAGCGGTCATCTTGCCTTCGCATTACATGCCCTGCCCAAGCCCATTTCTTCCTCTTGATTTCGACTAGGATGTCATTAACCTGCGTTTGTTTCCTCACCCACTCCGCCCTCTTCCGATCTCTTAACGTTACACCTATC
The DNA here is from genome assembly GCF_055824585.1 of Amblyomma mixtum. Taxonomy (NCBI): domain Eukaryota; kingdom Metazoa; phylum Arthropoda; class Arachnida; order Ixodida; family Ixodidae; genus Amblyomma; species Amblyomma mixtum. Next base: position 112,468,011 of record NC_143020.1, on the reverse strand, counting down.
ATTTTTCTTTCCATAGCTCACTGCGTTGTCCTTAACTTAAGCTGAACCCTCTTTATTAGCCTCCACGTTTACAGCTGTTGTATACTTTTCTCATCAGGGATATTGGTAAACTGCCATTCATGACCTGAGAGAACCTGCCGTATGCGCTCCACCCAATTCTTATGTTTCTAGTTATTTCCCTCTCATGAGCAGTATTACGAGTATCGTTATTTCATTGATGTGACGACTGCGCTTTTTTTCTGTTTCTCGCTTGTTTCCTCCTCCCACTCCTTCCTATGGCTTTCTATGAAGGCTGAGAGTATTGATGAACATAAATAAAGTAAACGTGTTACTTATTATACGCGTTACACGTCCACCTTAAGTCGATATCCCGCTAGTATTTCATTTATCATATCATTTCACCTATACTATATCACAAGGTGATGTTTGTTGTGTAATTCGTACCTTGTGTTACATTACTAACACTGATTGTGATCATTTAGTTTTAATGAGTGGGAAGTTTGACCAAGAGCATCATCGATTGCGTGGTTGGCCTGCCTTGAAGTCGTGTTAAACTATTGCTTTTTTTTCCGAAGCACTTTTTCCCAGGGAAGGACGAACACCAGGCCTGAATGAAGCTTGTACACAAGAGAACACTGGTGGCTATCACAGGGCACTGGGGTTCGAACCCCACACCTCCCACATGCGAGGCGTACGTTCAAACCACTAGGCCATAGCCATGGTACTTTACTAACAACGCTTAATATGCTGCAGTAAGTGAGGAATCACGACAAGACTCCTATATGATACAACCTACAGGCCTCTGTGTGCGTGATCATGCGTCCCCTCTGACCTGTTCCCGTGCATGAACCGGCTAAAGACATTCATACAACGGATTAAGTAAAATGAATGATCCCCTAGTCCTTACTCCATCCGTGCGACAGTAAAAACGAAACTCCACTCTTCTGTCAGCAATCGACTTCACAAGCGAACTCCCTGGACTGTTTGCCGTAATGCGTAGGTGGAAATGACGGAGATATTCAGTGGTCCACGCTTCCGCCACAGTATGCGCAGGTTAAATTCAGGGAAGAGGCCCACAGTGGACAGCATTTATCTTCGGACAGCGGATGAACGCCGGAGTTTACTGCTACTGCATACAACGACGGTTATTCCACCAAACAGAAGTCTACAAATAAGCATGAAGAAAATCATAAGTGGAAAGGAGTCGCAGGGAAACCGTGGCGATAGAGGAGGAACATGAGGGGGCGGAGTGCTGTCTGCTGCGAACGCCAGGGAGCCCCCCTTAATGACGGTAATCGCCTGCGCCCCGGTGCGGAGGTTTCAGACGGCCGCGCTGTTGGAAGCCCCCGCTAGGGGGCGTAAAGGTCTCCCCTTACACGAGTATACGGACGCACACACACATACGCACTTGATAGCCGGGGCTGAGGTGGCCAACAACAGGAGGATGGGGGTGTCGCCCAAAAGCTGAATTGACGGCTTTGCCCCGACACAGGTGGATATAATGAATAGCGCAAGGTCGTTACCGGTGGTGGCAAGAGCGTCTGTGCGCACGGAAAGGTCGGCGCCGTTGTGAGCGTAAGCCCCCCCGGGGGCTGTTCTCACCGCGGATTCCGTAAATGCGAACACAATGGCGATTAACGCCGGCTGTGACCCCACATGGGATGTGTGTGCTCCGGCCATAACGCCGTTTGTGTGACGCGGGTGGCGTTGTTGTAACTCCGGTTGTTTTCAGAGAATTCATTCTTGTCGAGGTCGCGTTTGTCTGAATACCGGCGCCTTGATCTTCGAAGTCTGCGCCGAGAGAAAGGGTAAAATTTGAGCGCTCACGTTAGGATAAAAAACCGGACGCAAGCACGACTCATAACCGGCCTTTTAAAAGGCATGTGTGAAAGAATCCAGTGGTAGCTGAAGCCAAGCTAACTAAAACATTAGCAATAACATTAGATTTCACATTAGTTGCAACTTGGCGTGCGTTTGCTTTAGTTTCTTTGCTTATTCCATATTTGCCACATTCGAACTGCCAGCTGCAGTAGCAAGTATCCTCTAAGCTTTGACGTTGCTAATATCCCTTTTTTCCCTTATTTTTTTTTACTTCTGTTCTCTGGTTCGCTATGCCTAAAAATTAGGTCGCTCACAACTCAGTGGACAGGTCGTGATGACGTCACAAGGTCACGCGATCTCCCTCGACCAATCCGCAAAATTTTGTGACACCGGACGTGGGCAGGGTTCAGGTGTGACAACTATAATGGTTGGAACCCCTGCAAGCGACGTAAGGCTCAATTAACATGGAACCCCGCGTAGCTCTGGCCGCTCGAGACGCCGCGGCGGCATGAATCGCTGACGTTTTCACTTACACCTGAAACAGGCTTAACGCTTTCGCATTAACATGGTAGGCTGTTTTCTTTTATTATTATATTAATTAGTTAGTTAGTTATATGGGGTTTTATGGCGCATAAGCAACTATGGCTATCATGCGCCAAACACAAGGTTAGATGATGTTATGTCAAGTGTACAGAGGTTACATTATAATAGATTTAAAACATTGGCTTTCTTTAGAAACTTACAAACAAGTGAAAACTCGACAAGTGTTTGCTCGCCTAAAAGCAATGCGGGATGAAATGGAATGTGTTCATTGTAAAATACAGTAAAAAACTTTTTTCTAAGTACTTCGAGATGCGAACAAGAAATTAAAATGTGATTTACTGTGAGCTCCTCACCACACATTTCACACAGAGGTCTGTCTTTTTTTGTTAATAAGAAGTTATGGGTGATGTGTGTGTGACCTATGCGTAAACGACATAAAATTACTTCGATAAAACGCTCTTTATGGCGGCATGATTTCCATTCTTTTAAAATGGGCTTTACAGTATGCAGCTTGTTGTTTCCTTCATTTTCCCAAGAGGCTTGCCATTTGGCTCTTAGTTTGCTACGTACTAACTTCATGTAATCCCTAGGAGGCAAAATCACATGTTTTATTTCCATGGTTCTGGCTTGTGCAGCACACATGTCGGCTCTCTCATTATCCCTAATGCCAACGTGACTGGGAACCCAGCAGAATTTTATAACATGTTTTTGTGTTGTGACCTTTACTATATTGTGTATGATGCTTCCAATCAGTGGCTCCGTGGCATTTTTGGAGTTTAATGCTGTAAGGACGCTCAGTGAATCTATATAAATGATGCTGTTTTTGATGTTTTCATTTGTTATTTTCTGTACCGCAACACAAATGGCATAACACTCAGCGGTGAAAACTGTAGCACAAGACGGCAGTCGTACTGCATTTTTATTTTCTCCTTGTATTACTGCGCTTCCTACATGAGCATGAGTTTTTGACCCGTCAGTATAAAATGACGTGTAATTTCTGTATTTTTCTTGTAGTGCTAGATATTCTTGTATTATATGGTCGTGTGGCGTACAGGTTTTACTGAGGCGTGTTAGTGTGACGTCACACACTGTGGGGAGAGTGTACCACGGTGGTATATATTAATCAGAGTATGAAATTAGCTGCGAAATCATTCTAGACAGAAGGTAATTTTACAGACATTGGAAGAAAATAGAGCCGTACACCAGCGGTGCCGTCGTGGAAAAAGTTGTATGATGCCATAACATCACACAGGCTTCGTCATACAAATGTCACAAAATTTGTAGGATATTGTATCACATTTTTATGACAAATTTGTTATTTCGCCAAAATAAATGACATCTCTATGATATGCGTATGCTAATTGTGTGAGGTTTGTATGACAAACTGCACGAGGCTATTGCATGACAGAATTTTTTTGCAGTAGAGTGGGATTCGAACTCACGACCTCCGCGTCTCGCATGCATGCTGTGCTCTACCAACTAAGCTAGGCACGCACACGTAGCGTCCTGTCGCAAAATAATCGCGCGCATTTTCCTCTCTGATGCGTTCACAACATTTCCGTAGGCTCCAGCGTTGTCAGCTTCGCTCCATTCTCCGCAAAAACGGTTGTCGCTTTTGCCAGGGCGGCCAGTGGCCTCTGGAAATCCGCGTGGCTTGCCCCTACTGGCCGTGTCGTTGCTGCCGACTTCCCAGGAGCTGCTCCCTAATGCCCCTGCTCGTTACAGCCTCCCCGGCTCTTCCTAGCCTGGCCGCTCGCACACAATCTATCACGGGGGTTCGTTGGGTGCAAAGGGTAGCCGCCTCGACGGCTGCTCATTTCCTTCGTCTCGTTTTTCTTTTCTTTTTTTATATGTGCGTGGTTTTAGGCTGAAGACTGCCTTTCTTCTTCTGTGGGCGTTTTTAGTGTTTGTTATTGTTTGTTTTTTCTTTTTTTTTACAGCGAGCGTAGTCGCAAAACTGCGTGCGCATTGTAATTTCGGAAAGCTGCAAACCATCGCGCTACCGTGTTCGCTTACGCACTATCGCGGGACATGGGAACGTCGTGCGGAAACGGACGTGCAAGGGAGTTGGAAACGAAAAGGGAATAACACCTTTGTACTAGAGAGAAAAAAAATCGTTTTATCACCCTCATTCCCTTTCTTCATTTTTTTTTTTTTTAGCGACAAGAAGTTGGCGAAAAAAAAAAAACCAGCCATTTTGCAGGCAAAACGTTTTTAACATATACAAAAGCTGTCATATCACCCTCAGTCCCTTTCTTCATTTTTTTTTTTTTTTAGCGACAAGAAGTTGGCGAAAAAAAAAAAACCAGCCATTTTGCAGGCAAAACGTTTTTAACATATACAAAAGCTGTCATATATATCTTGTTCCTTTTTTTAGATTCTTCTTGATTTGTTTCTGTGTGGCTGAGTGAACACCCGAAGAGGCGAAAACCAAGGGTGCTCTTCTGAAAGCATTCGACAGGACAGCAAACCATTTTTGCTGCCCCGGACCGTCAGAACCGTGTTCTTTCTTTTCGCTCGTTTTTCATTTTCTTTTTTTCTCATTCAAGAAATTTCAAAGGACTTGTGGTTATCAGTACTTCCGAAGAACCTCGGTCGCACTACACCTTCCGAGCTGTCGCAGTCATATTTCTTCTTCTTCAACCTGCACGACAGTAGAGAAATCCTGAAGGAGACACCACAGCAGCAGACGACCCTCTTTAAACGAACCGGATGCTCGGGTGTTCGAAATGCAAAGCACAAAACCTTTCCTTAGCACGGCCAGCAACGTAGCAAGCATGGCGAAGCTTTTTTTAATGGTATGAGGATGGTGTTGGGTTCGATCTCCAGTGTCACTGGGCACCCACTGCTATTCCAGTAGGTATGCAGAGCTCCTCTTAAACCTAGTTCTTGGATCACTCGGGCCTGAAATGCCGAAAAGAAAATTCGTTCTTTTGCCCCACCTCGTGCGCGTCAAAAAGATGGCGCGCGAGGTGATTCAATATAGCTGCCCGAGACACGATCAATGTCGCCTGCGTGACAGCGCCCTCTCAGCTGTTGCAAAGGTAATTTCGATAGAGGAAAACAGTAAAAGGCCCCAAATAGACAAAATTAACCCAATGCACTCAAATTCCGAATTCCGACTTCACAGTCGGAATTCAGTTTTATCACAGTAAATTCTATCACCTCAATCTATAGTGAGAAAAGCTTCCCACCAGATTACAAAATGGACATCCAGCGTTAGCAGTTTATAGAACACGACATCCGAACATCCTTTAGCAGTTTATACAACACAACTGTAGCGAAGAAGCTTACTTGCTTCCTTGGCGGCGCTTTTTTCGACGTTTTAGCGCTGTGTAATATCACGAACTCAGAATGAATCTGCAAATATCTATTCCTCGCTCAATGCAAATACGGCGATAAAATTAACTTTTTTGGCAAATACTGCATCCTAACACAGAGTGCACATTAGCACAGCGCTGAAGAGTAATTTGAAAGTATCTAAAGCGAGAATCTACTATACGAGGGGTTTATAGTTTTGCACCTTTTTTCCCGTCATGGGACGATTGGTTTATGGTTTATGGGGTTTAACGTCCCATAGCGACTAAGGCTATGAGAGACGCCGTAGTGGAGGGCTCCGGAAATTTCGACCACCTGGGGTTCTTTAACGTGCACTGACATCGCACAGTACACGGGCCTCTAGAATTTCTCCTCCAAAGAAATTCTAGCCGCCGCGGCCGGGATCGAACCCGCGTCTTTTGGGTCAGCAGCCGAGCACCATAACCACTGAGCCACCGCGGCGGCCGTCATGGGACGAGATGTAACGTTCCAACTGCGCAAAAAAAAAAAAAAGTGCTCCGGTACTAACACAGAATCATTACTTCAATGCGTCACAGCACCACAACATTAACATCAACGCAGACAGTCTGATTTTAGTTGTAAAAAAATGTCCTCCGTAATTCTTGGCTCACTATATGTCCCCGCCGAACAGTTTGAAAGAAGAGAAAACAAAAAATGATTTCGCATCTACCTGTCTTATAAAACCGGATCGCATGGTACTCAAAAGGCATCCGAGTATATACATACACCGGGTGGGGGAAATAGAAGAGGGGGAGGGGTGAGGGACTTGGTAGAGCATAAAGCTGACCTTACGCAAGCACGCACAGACGCACTACTGTCTCCTCACTGAGGTGCCCCGTCATTTAACCTGTCTCGGATGGCAACGACAAGCCCACCGTCCGCGCAAGTCAAACGATCGGGGGAGGGGGATGAAAAAAAGAGGGGAGGAGGGTTGGCCCGAAGCATCAGCAGTCGACGAGCCGACAAGTCAGCGGCAGCGGGAAGACACCCCGCTGTCACGACCGCAGCAGCTCCTGTCAAAGCAAACGACGAGAAAGGCAGCAGCAGCACACGCCATACAGAAGCGAACTGAGAGGGAAAGAGCGGTGTTGCATATGAAGATGGAGATGGAGAGGGCAAAAGCCATCTCTGTCAACCCCTCTTCCTTTCACAGAGCGTCGCCGACGTGGATCAAGAAAAAGTTGAAACAGGACACCGAATGGCTTCCACCATGGGCTACCACCGTGCGAGGACGTCTAGAAGCGTGGCCAAGCCTGGCCACCACCGCGCGGTCAGGCCGCCGGACATCGGATCGGGAACTATATATTGTGAGAGCGCCGATGTACACAAGCTGTGAGGTGTGGAACTTCTTCTGCTCAAGGTATTTCGCAGAGCAGAAGGGCGCCTGAGTATCCCATCATCCTCTTGTACATAGTCTTTGTTCGAGCCTGTAACGTTTCATATTTGTGTGGAGAAGGATGGCCGCATTTACCAACGCGTTCTTTTTCTTTGAAACGAATAAATCTGTTCGTCATTTCGAGAATCAATCAGCCCCAATTGATTTCGCTAATAAACGAATTATAAAAATAAAGTAATGAACTCATTGTGAGCTCCTGGGCTACGGCAAGCAATTTTTGGTTTCCCTTAGCTTCGCTGGACAAATATAGAGCTGAACACGGCAATATCTCATGGTAGCAAACCTTCTTCCTGTTCGAAACCTAGGCCTAATCATGTTCAGCTGTATGTTTCTCTGGAGGCTCAGGGTGATCAGTGTGCAAGATCAAACTCTGAGTAGGAAGCACGACAAATATTTAGCGCAGCAGACATTAACTGACACGGAGCCTATAGACTTATGAGACAGTACCCATAAGGTGATCAGAGAAAGACTTCCCGCTTGGTGTGTTTAATCAGCCCTGTCAAACAGGACACGTTATCGAGAGGACTTGATAGGCTCGCATATCACTTTGAGAGACAAGAACTCTGCTCCTGTCAGTCTTTAGCAGTAAAACGTATGCACGGGAACAAGATGGTCAGCACGTTTTAACACAGTGTGGTACACTATCTGAACTACGGGTCATTGTGCGTCGTATCTGAGAGTTTCAGTTAATCTTCATCATCTTGTAAAGTAAAGTAGAAGACCGGGCTATTTGGTTTGCCATAATTAAGGAGCAGCACACCATAGAAAACACAGACAGGAAGAAGGGGACAACCGCTTAACTTACAACTAAATTTGATTCAGGAGTGTGTCAGAATAAATATGCTACAACCACATAACAAACAAGCAGGTGAGATAAGATATGAAGCCCCGGCAACGTTATTCACAGTTTACCTTCGCACATACAGGGATGCGAACTCTGAAAGAAGCATAGACGGGGTGGTGACGCATGAAGTTCCTGCGTCACCACCCCGTCTATGCTTCTGGTTTTGGCCAGGATGTTGCAGGCGGGAAAGTCGGGTTTGCAGGTATAGGTTGTGCTCGCAATCGCCGCAATGCTTCGCCAGAAATCCTGATGTGGTGTGACTTACATTGTAATTATGCTCGCACAACCTCTCATTAAAACATCAGCCTGTCTGGCCGATACGCGTGTTTCCACAGGGCAACTTTATTTCACGACACCCTGGTCACATGCATCAAATGGTTTCTGATGGTTTATTTTGCATCCAGAACTCGGCCTTTTCTTTGAGTTCTTCACATCATACAACTTCATAAACTTCTTGTAACTTCTTGTAAAGGCTGAGGTCTTCATGTCAACGATGTTCACCAGATAGATCACGCATGTACCTATAGACCTCCTTCACCCCGCGACGTCACGGAGATGCGGTGGCGCTGATGTCAGTGGCGACTTTCGCGTGGTAGGCAAAACAGGTTCCGCCTGGCCGTGCCTACCGCAGCTGCTGCAGCTACCGGCGGCTGCATATTGTGGCTGCGCACTGCAGAAGCAGCATGTACTGACCAGCTGCGTCGCTGTTGGATCCGCGTAGTATCATAAAACGAAAAATTACATTAACTTTAATAGGTTTCTCGGAAATAAATGCCGCATTAGGAAATGAGCCACGGTAGTAAAAGCGCAAAGTCTGGGTGTAGATCGGCGCTGCCAGTCAACGTGCTTCATAGCACGGAAATTGCCGCGCTCATTCACCTGAACAACCGCATGGTACACTTAAAATTGCGCAAGGAAAAGAAAAAGCATGTATGTAGCTGCGAACGTGTTTATCACCCTGAGCTGGTGTGCACGGGCGCCGGCAGTGTCACTCTCCACCGAGGAGTGCGTTATTTTGTTGATAGCACAGCATGTTTTAACGTGTGCAGAAGTTATACGAACGTGTAATGACGCATTTTAGGGCATTTAATATATACTTCAAAATATTTCTTAACATGAACGACATAATTATTTGATTGTAGTATAAAAGTCTGGTAAGTTGTGACAATCTTGCGCGGTCGCGCTGGCATGCTTCGAACAGCGTACTTTCATTGCATCATGGCATGTGTCATAAGCTTCTTCATGAAGTAGTACATGATCGCGAAGGCTGTTTGGAAACAAGCAACCGCAGGCGGGCTACCAACAGAGGCACGTAGCGAGATTGACAGGGGATGAGGCAATGAAAAGTGTTTTCTTTATTGATGCTTGAGATATGTAACCAAATTTGGTGCAAATATGAAATTGCTTTGCTAATTTCAGCAATGCATTTTATTTTCAGCTATACCTGGTAAAGTTCTTGGATAATAATAATTAACACCCTCGTCAAGTCACCACCGGTCTTGAATAATTAAGTAGAAAATGCGGAAATTTTTTATGCCAGCACGTTGCCAGCGCCTATTCTCTTATGATGGCGGTATTACTTCTTTCTTTTTTTTAGATTTGCAGTACCTTTCTTATCAAAAATCACTATCATACTACTGCTCCTGTAGCAAAAAAAAGTCGAGAGATTTATTGCACTCCTCAATGTCTTTGGAATCGTTCGCGACAAATAGAATCATTCTATTTCCATTCGTTACAAATTTACGAAGGGGTGAGTGATGCCAATAAGAAAATGTGGTAGATCACAAAACAAACCTTATTTAAGTTTTTTCCCCTCGTTTATGGCCTCTTCGCTTTCGCTTTGGTCAAAGAAATTCCGCACTGAAATCAACGAAACCTCTGATCCCTCTTCTGCGTAGTGATACTACCATTGTGGTACTCCGTCGTCGGAAACCCGCAGGATTTGCGACGTGCCAGGACCATCAGAAACGCCATTACCTCACAATTTTTGACGACCACACATCTAAAAACCGTAATTTTATGAATTTCTACTGAATATTTTGCTATAATTTTTAGTAACCAAACAGAAGACCCAGGGCTGGAAGGAATATAATTTCAGGAATCCAAACTTTTCACCAAATCGACCAGTTTAAGAAGGGGAGAGGTCAGCCTGGTGGTGCCTGATCTGACGGCTAAAAAGAGCGGCTACGCGAGACAGATGAGATCGGGACACGATCGACGCTGTCCCCACGTTTCGCACTGTGCGACACGACATGTGTGTCAACAGACGGTGAGCGCACGTCGACTCTGCCGAAAAAACGCCAGTGCTTCCCTTAGCACTGTCCCGAGGTAAAATCATTCTTGCTAGTTCAGTGTCAAAAACTGGGTAGAAACCAACTGAAGCGCTTTCTAGCCATAATGCAATACACACCGTGTCGAAATACGCCGTACATGGCCAACGCGAGCCCGTGTACTTCGAGGAATACTAAGTTGAAAGCATCAACCATTGTTATGATTCTGAGAAACTCAAAACGCGCATACAAGCCTTGAAAACCGGCGCTGCACCACCTCAACTCGACGCCACTCCCTGGCCTCTTGCCTACCGCGAGCCCGTTCGCGACTGCAGCGCCACCTCGCTTGTTTGCAAACATGGAGGAGGTCTATAGGACAAAACATACACCAGGATCTGAATTCCAGGTAGCTGAGGTACACTTACATCACTATGTCGCCACATCTTACTACGTAATCTTCGCAGAAATTGACGAGTTACTTGTTTAAAAGTAATCTTGCAATGGCCATTCCTCGAGTGGGACATCTCCGCAGACGGACGAGGAATGCCCACCTTCAAGACCGCCGCCCTCCCACTTCGTCGCGCAACCGCGCTCGTCCAGACAAGCCCAGGAGCTCCCAAAGGCAACGCCAGAAACACTGGATACAAGGAGCCTCCTCAAAGACACCAGAAGTAAAAAGCAAGTAAAGCGATATCTATAGAAAGGAGATGCGCCGCTCGATAAACAACAAGTCACCATCGGCGGACACGGACCGAGGAGTATGTGAGACAAGGAAAGGGACCGTCCAGTAGTGCGCGTGCGTAGAAAGAAAGTAGAAACAAAGCAGGTAAGGAAAAGTCGACAAATAAATACGAAGCCTTCGCCGAAGCCGCGATGCCTAGAGGGGAAGGGAGCGCGAGCCGAAGAAAAGCAAACGCTTCAGCACCCTTCGATGGCTGTGGCGGCCCGAAGCAGACGAGAAAAAAAGAGACCGGGCGGCAGAAGAGTCATGCAGACGACGTCGAGGACCGCGGCGGCAAAGAATGTGCCGTGCCGGCGTGCATGCGTGTACGTCGTCTGCTACTGGCATGCGGATACCGTCTGCCTCGGGAGGAGTCGCCGTAGTCGTGGTCTCGCCGCCGAACTGTCGTATCCCGCCGGGAAGGGGACCTGTGCCTCCTTCTTCCCTCTGACAGGCTACATGACATCGTTTAATATTCGGAATTTGAGAGGGGACAACTGGTTTTTGAGCGCCGCGCTGAGGCAGCCGGGCTGGCTCCGCCGCTGGAGCCGGCAGCCGCTGGGGACTTGATGCCGCGTGCATCGTGGTCGTCGCTGAAGATGTGGCACGTTGATGTGGCGGGTCTTCGCAGATTCCGATCTCCGCCGTCGTCTCATTTGCCTTCATCTCGACCCTCCTCTGTTGTCGGCCCTTTCCACAGACCGACTCAGCCTTCCGCCGTGTCTTTCTCTCTCTCTCTCTATCTGTCTTCCGAAAACCTGCATTCACCTTCCCTTCGTTCGTATGAGCAATTCACTTTTAGAAGTTCTCCGTGGTTGGCATTCAAGCCTCAAGGCACTGTGTATGAAATGCAGAGGAAATATATATGGGGGCAGTGCTGTGTCGCCTCAAGGCCGTTATCCTTAGATGTGATCCGTTTTAGCTGTTTTTCTCAAATTTGCCACGTTTTGCGCGTTTTTTTTTTTGCGTGAATGAATGGAAGACCAATAGAAGCCGAAGGTGGATATGTGAAGAAGGACAGTCCAATTATCTTCGTACCCTCAGAGAAGATTAATCGATGAATTTATGAACACAGGCCTTATTAGCTTACGTAGGTCATAATACAAGCGATAGTTGACAGGTACACGCAAAAAGTTATGCATGTGTTGAAGCGTTACGCCGCCATTCGGAAACCCACGTTCACGAATAATACGAGATGCAAGTTTAGACACTGTGTTTTCGCAAAGTATTTATAAGAAATCACAATGTAAATCAGAGGAGGCATGTTTAACGCCATGTACATCTTGCACTCCGCATATCTGTCATTTAAACACATGAAATATATCGCTTTTCGGTAGAGCTCTTGGAAGGTATGTTCCAGGAACCTAATAAGCACCCATTATTTATATAAAGCAGGTATACCTTTCATTTGGCACCTCAGCACCAAAATGTTCATTACGCTTGATTTTCGTTTATGTATTTCTGTGGCGTAAAGTTCTGTTCAGAAGGGCATGATTTTCGCTTCCGCTTGGGTTTGCACTGCAAACCTGTGGTAATGCATGGATTCATGAGTCATTCAATCCGTGCGCAGCGTCTCTAAGCGTACAGTGACAGCGGTCAGGGCATTAGCAAACAGAGCGTGCATGATAGTGCCCTCGTCTGTACCAGGACACAACATGATTGGGACGATGCATATCTGAAACAAAACTTTGAAGCTAGGGAACAAATAGTACGATACAGGTAGACTGGAGAATCGGTGCTGTAGAGGAAGATCTAAAAAACCATCATTCCATGCATTAACACTTCTAGAAAAGTCTAGAAGCACCCGTATAGTGGATTCTATGCATTACCACTTCTAGAAAAGTCTAGAAGCACCCGTATAGTGGATTCCATGCAATACCACTTCTAGAAAAGTTTAGAAGTGGCAATGCGTAGAATACACTATACAGGTGACACTGACTTTCCTCTAGGTATACTGAGGAACTCTATCACTTGTGTTATCTAGTCGAGTTCGGAAGAATAGTAAGAGTAAGAAGGAGCAGACGACGAAGAAAGAAATACCGTCAATGCAATAGAGAGAATTCAATGGTTATTCAGAGGGTTCACCCGAAAGACAACGAAGTCAGAAGAATGGATAGCAGGAAGTCAGACGAGGATGGTTCAGGCCCTCGTTTACCAAGAGCTTGTGTAATAGATTAAAACCGTTTCAAGCGCTTTGCACACGCGCGTAAGGTGAGAGAGGATATGCCTTTTGATATATACGTAAATACGCGTAACATGCGTTGAATGAAAATGCTCTGGTGCACGAAAAAAAAAGCAGTGTGATGATAACCATGTGTATTTTAACATAACAACTAGCTGTAACGCGAATATCTGTTTATTAAATTTAACAGCGCAGATCAAGTGCCCATTATAGCCAGCGCCTTGTTGACCAATGCCGGTTGGTTTTTCACCTACGCCACTGAAGGCTAGACAGTGAAGGCAGCGGACAGAGTGACAAGCGTTGAGAAAAAGACAGCGTCACGCAGGCTTATACGTTCTCAATGGGATAAAGAGAGGGGTCTAATCGGGGACAACCCCGAATTCGCACAACTCAAGTAAGGCCGAGCAATCTTGTCAACAACCCCGACTCTTTCCTCGTTTAACGCTTCACCTACCTCAGCATCCGTCTCCACAGGTGTGAAACTTTCCGCTGTTACCCCGCGCACAGTAGCCCGACATTTATGGGCGCCAACAAACACACCTGCCTGCTTATTTCGTTCACGCGCGAATCGAATCATTAAAGCGAGCCTGTCCGACGTTCCCAACGAGACGGACCCTCTTCACTCTTGAGTGACTCCTCTGGCAGAGATTCATTCATCGGGGGCGCCCATTCATCGGGAGACTAAGCCTATTACGGCAACAATACGGCTCTACGCTCGCACGCACGTGTGTTTGTACGAGGCGAAGATGAACTACGGCAAATACGAGCGTGCGCACATAAACACGCGCACACGGGATGGACACTGGCAAACGCACCTGCATGGTTACGAAGCGCATCGATGCGCGAAGGCAGGACGGTGGCTTCTTTCATTCAACGCGCGAAGTCAAGCCCGTTCTAAGAATCGCCGCCGCGACGACCTTTGCGATCGTCCGGCGTCGTCTCGACTCAAGAACTGCGCGGAATCTGGCCCCAACGTTCTCCTCCGCCAGCACCGTGGACCGGGAGTCCCTGCATGGAATGCAAACGGACAACCGGGAATTTCACGTAGCTACGAGCTGCCATTTTCCCCCTTCCTCTCGGAAAGGCAGCACGAAGACGAAATTGTAAGTTAACAAAAGTAAAAAATAAAAGACAGTTCAGGCGTAAGAAGGGGATGCCGGCTAGCGGAAATGGAATTTCGACGGAGGAGAAGTGTGGGTTTATTGTGACGTCACAAAAAACAAAAAAAAAGAAGCGAATCGTCACTTCATTAGTATCTGTGCGCGCCCAGAGCTGAGGGCGAACGCCATATTTGGAACAGTGCTAACACAAAAGATGGGAAAGGGAGGTACCGTATTCTTCCAAGCGTTAGCTGGTGTTTGCGGATGAGAGAGATGGCGAAACTATGAAAGAGAAAGAAAGAAAGTGCTAAAATGAAGAATAGGCAGACGATTCGCCGAGGTCAGCCATGCAGATCGGGGAAGAAAGTAGACGACGGAGGATTTTTGTTCAAGGAGCAGCGATGGGTGCTCCCTGAGGGCCCTCGCGTGCTCCGCGGACGGACACACCGCACCAACAGCGAAGCTGGGAGACGGGTGTCCTAGCCTTGAAGGTGGTCCGTAGGCATACGCAACGAGGCACGCGTTACGCGTGCGCACAGCAACAACACCCCGAGCGAGCATCCACGTCTCATTGTTGCCAGGAAGCGGACAGACAAAGGCTGGACACGGCGGACGCAGTCGTTCGAGTCTCCGGCCGCAGGATGAACGGAGGCGATGGTCAAGAACAGAGGAAAGCGTCTCAAGGCGATGCTCCGTAGCGGGAGCTCTTCGTTGCTATGGTCAGCCCCTCCCCCCCGTTCACTCTCCCCCTGAAACTTTCTACAGACCTGGTGCACACCCCCCCCCCCCCTCCCCTCATCTTTTGGTGCCGGTCAAGAGCAAGGTCCCTCCCTACCTTGCCTCCTCGAAGCGTCTCTCCTTGTGGGGCTGCGCGGGCGCACAGGATCTCTGCTTGAGTTCGCTCACTACACGTCACGCGCGGTGGGGCCACGCCACGTGGACGCCCACCGGCGCGTCTGACGACGGCGACTGGGGCGACAATAGAGTCGCGTCGTCTCGCTCCCGAGCTTTCGCGTGGCTGCTGCCTACGAGAGCGCTGAGCTTCTCATTCGCGTCGTCGGCGACATAACGAGGTCCCGGATTGAATCGAGCAACGACAATGGCCGCCGACATTGCGCGGGGAGTAAGGTAATCGGCGGCATATATGGTTCGCTCTTCTGGACGGCCCGATGCGAAGCCGGACACTTTTCACGGCATGAGACGACAAATACACCACCACACTAGTACTATTAATAGGAGCAGCCGCAGTATAGTTACGGCACTAATAGCAATATTTGATATTTTTGAGACATGGGATGATGTACAAGTTTCGATCCGGGCCGCGGTGGTCGGATTTTGGTGGAGGCTGGTTTGGTTGGTTTATGGGGTTTATCGTCCCAAAGCGACTAAGGCCATGAGAGACGCCGTAGTGAAGGGCTCCGGAAATTTCGACCACCTGGGGTTCTTTAACGTGCACTGACATCACACGGGCCTCTAGAATTTCTCCCCCAAAGAAATTTAACCGCCGCGGCCGGGATCGAACCCGCGTCTTTCGGGTCAGCAGCCGAGCACCATAACCACTGAGCCACCGCGGCGGCATCTAATAGCAATATTTGATATTTTTGAGACATGGGATGATATTTGAAGGTTTGGTTTGGTTTGGTTTGGTTTGGTTTATGGGGTTTAACGTCCCAAAGCGACTAAAGCTATGAGAGACGTCGTAGTGAAGGGCTCCGGAAATTTCGACCACCTGGGGTTCTTTAACGTGCACTGACATCGTACAGTACACGGGCCTCTAGAATTTCTCCTCCAAAGAAATTCCAGCCGCCGCGGCCGGGATCGAACCCGCGTCTTTCGGGTCAACAGTCGAGCACCATAACCGCTAAGCCACGATATTTGAAGGCATTTGAGGATAGGAAAATTGCAGCGGGCCTTTACATTGACTTTTCTAAGGCATTCGACAGTCTCAATCACCTAACACTATTAAAGAAATTGTAATTATATGGCATACGGGGAATCTCATTATCATTAATGACATCATATTTGCAAAATCGAAACCAATATGTAGCAATAGGCAAACATTCATCGACCTATGAAAGAGTTTCGACAGGTGTACCTCAAGGAAGCATCCTAGGACCTTTACTATTTAATTTTTACATTAATGATATCATAAATATCACCTCGGATGCCAAGTTTATCATATATGCAGATGATGCAACCTTGTTGTTTCGGAGTCAAAGTTATGATTGCCTAGAAAGAGACATGAACAGAACTCTCAAGGACTTAAGTTTATGGAGCACGTTAAATTCATTACAACTAAATGGGAAAAAAACAAAGACAGTAATTTTCACCCCAAGACAGTCTACATTTATTTATTTATTTCATTTATTTCAAGATACCCCTAAAGGCCCTCTTTCACGAGGGTATTACATAGGGGGTGGTAAAAATTGCAAATTGTACACATAAAAGGAACATTTAACATGAGTAACAGGGCAAAAAAGAAGCAAGAAAAGAGCAATAACTGGTAGTCAGCAACAATCGAAATGTGGCGGAACAACAAGACGCAAAAAAAACAAAAAAAATAAAAACATCGGAATAAACAGAACTAAAAGCGAAACTCAAACACATTACGGTGAACAGAACAGAACTAGAAGAAAACTACACATCGCTTTGATTTTTTAAAAGTTCATGAAATGATGTCGCGTTAGTTTCAGTTGCGACTGTGGAAGGCAGCCGGTTCCAATCAATAATGGTTTTGGTTAGGAATGATTTGGCAAAACTTGAAGTGTGACATGTGATGCGTTTGATCTTGAAAGGATGGTCACGGCGTGGAAACACTGCTGTGGGTAAGTGAAAGAAATCGTCGTGAAGCAAAGGATGATGGTAAATTTTGTGAAAAAGAGTTAATCGGGAGAGTTTACGACGATCGGAAAGGCTGTCAAGACCAGCACGAGCTTTTAACGCCGTGACGCTAGTAGAACGTATCAATTTACGTATCAAAAGTATCAATTTATCTATTGGTCACACAGCAATAGAACTTGTCGATACAGTTAAAACTCTTGGTGTATTTTTTCATAAACATATGCTCTGAGATGTGCATGTAAATAACGTCGTTTCTCGAATTTCAAGGACCGTAGGTATACTAGCTAAATTAAAAAATTTCTTACCTCCTGCTGTTAAACTTCATTTGTTTAATGCGTTATTTATGTCTAATGTGAACTACTGTTTTCTTGTTTGGGGTAACACTACATTTACAAACTTAAATCAAATTCAAATTCTACAAAAGAAAGCCGTTCGACTAATCGCAGGTGTGGAGGCAAATACACACACCAGAAGCCTTTTCACGAAATTCCAAATACTTTCCATTCATAGACTTTATTATTTCACCTTGGCCAGAAGATATAAGCAAGATCTTCATAGCGAGGAGTCTCTTATTCCATCCATAGCAAACTTAAAATTAAGAGAAGGCAGGTTGACGTCTCGGTCTCCAGAAATTTGGAAGGTGCCTTTTTTGAGTACAAATTTTAGCCGTCAAATGTTAGAGTATTCCTTCCATCGTTACTTAACTATCTGCACAGTCATAACATCAATTTAGAAAATATTAGCATGTCAATGTTCAAGACTTTTTTTTCGTCATAACAGAGATGGTACCTTCACTAAGAATTGTACAATGATGATGTATTTTTTTTCTGCTCTTTATATATGTATTGTGCTTATGCTATCTTCCGACATGAAAATGCAATATTCTTATTTTGTTATTTTGCTTCAGTTCGTGCAGTGGCTTTGCACATTTATTATTATTTTCTTGTGTAAAATGTGTCCGGAAAATTAATCACTACATATGTAAATACGTTGCGCAACCGTTGTATGCCTTGTAAAGGGGGGCTTGAACCTCGTCAAGTGAACTATTTTTCACTTTTGTTCGAGCCCCTACCGCTTTGACGGAAATAAATCATATCATATCATATATCATATATCATATATCATATCATATCATATCATATCATATCATATCATATCATATCATATCATATCATATCATATCATATCATATATCATATCATATCACATCATATCATATACAAGTTTCGATCCCGGCCGCGGCGGTCGGATTTCGTTGGAGGCGAAATTCTAGAGGCCCGTGTACTGTGCGATGTCAGTGCGCGTTAAAGAACCCCAGGTGGTCAAAATTTCCGGAGCACTTCACTACGGCGTCCCTTATAGCCTGCGTCGCTTTGGGACGTTAAACACCCATAGGACCAAACCAGTTAGTACACACTGCAGATGCAGTACTAGTAATAGTATTAGAGGCAGCATTGATTCTGGTAGTGGTAATAATAGCGGGGGTAGACAAAGTCGTATTAGTAGTTCCATAGCGGTAGCAGTAGCGCGTATACGACTGCATGGCCTACATAGAGTCACACGCACATTAAACCGCTTTCAATGGCAAGAATGACGACTTTTTTCAGTTTGATTAGTGCTGCTACCTGTCACATTAGTTTTTAAGCTATATTACACCCGTGGTTGCATGCAGCTCGATACGTGGGTGCGTTAGTGAAAAAGCTTCCATTAGATTGTTGCGCAAGCTGATTAGGGACAGCGGAATGGCTCTGCGACACCTTCGAAAGGTAAGTTAGTGACAGAGACCACTTCGTCATCGCACAGCCGCGCGCTGACTACAGTCACGTGCATTTCGGATCTTCTTTACAAGGCATAGTGCATAACGCTTATGAATATACGGTGCAAATATATGAGTGATCGTACATCTCCAGGCAGAACTGTGAGTCTGGGACACCTCCTCTCCATTCCTCCGAATTCCTGGGGTCATCTATTTTGCAATAATGCTTTTTATACGAATTATTTTATCGTGACCGGCAATCTCAAACGCAACTGACATATTGGGGCACTAACAAGCATAGGTGTGAACCCTTATAAAAATGGCCTACACACATTATGCAAACGTATGCGCTATAAGCGACACAAAAGACATACACACACACGACACAAGCGGTTGTGTCGTGTGTGTGTGTGTATGTCTTTTGTGTCGCTTATAGCGCATACGTTTGCATAATGATCAATCAACTGGCCCCGTTTTTAGCTTTGCTGGTCTATAGACACTCTATAGACTTCTTATAGACTATTGCCTTTCTATAGATATTTCTTTTTGTCTATTGATAGTCTATAGACAAAAGTCTACTAATAATGTATGGGTATAAATATATAAATTGTCTATAGACTGTCTATAGACTGTCTATAGCAGTTGTATTGCCTATACATTGTTATCTATGATTTGTCGATAGAGAGCCTATATACAGTATTCTACAGACAGTCTATAGACAGTCCGGAAAAAAATTTTGCAAGGGAAGAGACACAATCAGAGCAGCAAACTGCACATCGGACAGAAATTCAAGAAGACATCATGTAGTAGAGTCGATAGAGTCCGCAGGTAAGAACAGCAGATAAATCATGGCGGATGTTATGCGCACTTTGGTCTTTCTATTCACCGCGCTCTCTGACCGCCACGAAATGAACAAGTGTCAAAGCTTCAAGCTTCTTCAGGTTAGTTTCATTAACCACGACGGCCTTATTAAAGAAACGCGCTATTTACGTCCTCCAAATCCCAGGCCACAACGGTCAGTACCAGATTCACTCCCTAACAACCGGGTGCAGTTCCCTGAAAACAGCATCGCGGGTATCCCAGCCTTCCATGTATAGCATTCCAAAAACGCGCTAGCTAGGAACGCGTACGCAGACAATGGCAATATTTCCAAGGTACAACACACGCACGTAGACAACACCCTTTCCTTATCTCACCCAACCCAGCCTCATCAGCGTCAGCTCGTCTGTCTTCCTCATTCCGCTGCGCAGCAGGTGGTTGTCCGGAGAATGAATTTCACGCTACCCACTCTAGGAAGAGGGCAATTAATTGCTCGCCGAGATTGTTACTTAGGCGCCGGAGAAAGCAAACAAAACAAAAGAATTATGAGAGAAGACGAGTCAAGCGTGTACAAAGCGCGGGGCGACGATTTCCAGCTAAGTCCTTATAACTCTCCCCTTCCCTCGTTATCGCTGCGCCAAGCAGCGGCTAACTTAAACGTGAGTGAGCGAGCGAGCGAACCGTTCTCATGGAGTGTTTGCGCGAGTCTCTTCTGTCGTCCATCTAGGCGTACAATTATTAAGCTCCACACACTGTTGGCCACCCCAAAGGGTGTACGAAGCGGTGGCGAGGTGTAATTTGCGGTTGACCTGTCTTGGCCGCAATAACGTTGCCAACGCCACGCTCCGTTCTCTTCTGGCCGTCGTCTGCGAGAGGGCAGACGACAACGAACGCGCCGAGCCGAGCCGTATGCGCAGACGAAGCCGAATCCGCTTCCCACGCCGATAAGGCACTGCGCTTGTCTGCAGCAGACGGCAGTGTACGTAGCAGAAGACAGTAAGAGAGGTATCTCAGTTGTCCGCGCTGGGGGGCGCATAATTCTCTTTCCGCCTGGGGGCAGTTCTCGAGCACTGCTTCTCACGGCACGACAAACAGGGACGCTTCCATTTGTTTGTAGCTTGACAACCCAATTAGAAAAGGTGAAATTGCGTTAGGCTAGATTAGTCACAGCGCTCCTGGTAGGCTCTGCAGGCCCACCGTCGGGAACGGGGTTGAACCGGCAAATGAACGTCGTAATTAGTCGAACCTCGCGGTTCGCGTTGTTAAATTAAATTCATCAAAAGAGCGCTCAGAATACATTTCCTACTTTACGCGGCTGTCATCATCACCAGCACAGTATAGTGAACAAAAAATATGACATCTAAGTTTTTTTTAATTCAAATTTCTTTACCGCACCAAAATTTTAGCACGATGTAAGTGCACGACAATGTCGAACTTTTTACACAACAGCAACCAATTTTTATCATATTATGCGAAAATACTCTGCTACAGAAAATTTACTGAAGAGCTGCTTTATGTGTTGCATGAAGGTAACGGCGATTATATGTTTTCTTTGTGACAAACTGAGGAAACAACTTTAAGAATGATTTTACAATAACAAACGCGTAATTACTTCACACGCAAGCCTTTCCAAGCGATAACTGCTCGACTCCGCTGAAGGATGAAGTCCAGGAGCCTGGTAATGAATGTCTAGTCTACGTTTCTCCTTTTTCAGTAGCTTCTGAACTTTCTGCTCGGTGCTGCTAGCTTTTTATCCCTCCGACGATGCGCGATGCTTATCCAAATAGCATACAAACAAAATTATCGGCCGACTTCGCCACTCCATGAGGTCCACCGTCCTCTTCTTCATCCGATTTTTCAAGAGCGTAGAAGAGTGCTTCGGGTCGTAATTCTGTTGAAACAGATTTCCAAATGTCAGATTGCTGCGTACCTATGGAAGCATAACTTTTCCGAGAATTCCCTGAGCAACCACTTTGGCGATGCTACGTAGAATTCAGCCAAGAGACGTACTCAACGAACGGAGAATCAGCCCCGCGCCATTACGTTCCCGCCTCTGGGGTTTAACGAGGTAAGTTTATAACTAGGTCCATGAAAATTGCGTTTGGGGCGACGTATACAACCAATGGTAACACTTCCGCATGACAAGAACTTCGATTCGTCTAATGCAATCACTCCTTTTCCATTAGTGACGTATCCACACCGGATTTCGTACTCTGCGATGTCAGTGCACGTTAAAGAACCCCAGGTGGTCGAAATTTCTGGAGCCCTCCACTACGGCGTCTCTCATAGTCTGAGTCGCTTTGGGACGTTAAACCCTATAAACTAAACTAAACTAAACTTTCTTTTACGCAGATGATCTTGGAAACGCAATTCTCCTCACAGAGTGTGCAGGGTTTGAGCTGGGGTCCTGTCGTTGGGTTAAGCACATTGAACATGGCGTTTCACGGTCCATAGAGGTGCTGTACATCCTGACTACAGGACCAGATCTTCTGAAATGTCGATAAGAGTTTCTCCAGAGTTTTTAGGCTGGCGCGAACAATGTCTTTCCTAACAACTTTGTTGGTCGTTCTGACCTTCCTTTTAAGAAGATAAAAAAAATACAAACCTCCTCTCAGCCTATATTTCTTCAAAAAGAGATACATGGAAGCGTATAGTTGTCACTTCCGGTCTGATGACGCCACTTCCCTCAGCCAATGAGAGTTATTCGTTCCGCTTACGCCACTTCCCTCCAGCCAATCGGCGAATTTCATGGCCGACGTCGCATTTTTATCCCCGATGACGCTTCCAACGCTTTCGCGTTGAAAATAACGTCTAAAAACGGATAAATATCAATATCAAGATAAAAGGAAAGGAAATAATGCATGAATGCGTGTTAAGACAAAAGCTGTACATAGTAGTAGTAAGCCTCGGCTGCTCTTATGCTTACGGTGAAGAATCGGCGAACAGATATTTTACCTGTAGACCAATTAGCAAGCGATAAAATAAGTTTATAGCTCAGTACAACGTCCCAAAGCGACTCAGACTATAAGCGACGCCGTAGTGAAGGGCTCCGGAAATTTCGACCACCTGGGGTCCTTTAACGTGCACTGACATCCCACAGTACAAGGGCCTCTAGAATTTCGCCTCCATTGAAATTCGACCGCCACGGCCGGGTTCGAACCCGCGTCTTTCGGGTCAGCAGCCGAGCACCATAACTACTGAGCCACCGCGGCGGCCGCAAGTGATAAAGTAAATAATGAAATTTGCACGGGATAAAGTGCTCATACTTCAAGTTTTTTAGGAAACAGATGTAAAAAGCCTATACTAAATGATAAAATATGCTTTAGTATTCCGAGTTTGCTGCAGGTCGCAGAGCCGTTATGCCTAATGGAATCCGTTATGCGCAAACGGCGGTTTTTCAAGAACCTCTTCATTAAATACCTGTTAACGACAGTGCGAAGGCGTTCTTTTTTTCATCAGGGGAAGGCATTTAGAGGCGCCTTTCACCTATCACTCACAGGTAGGAGCTCGGAACGATTCCGACCCCTTTTTGACCTTTTACAACGCGCCGATTTTCGCTGCGCCACAAGGGGAGCAACCTTCCAGAATAAAAAAAAAAAGAAAAGAAAAAGACCGCTAATTTTGACTCCATTGCTTCTGCCTCAGTAGTTCGGTGCAGTCACCAATTGCATCGAGAACATCTCCAGTCTTGGGAAATTTTCGCAATGGTGGGGATGAAAATGGCGACGGAAGTAATTCAAGCAGCTAAAAATGGTTTATTGGTTTGGTTTATTGGGGTTTAGCGCCCCAAAGCGACTCAGGCTATGAGAGACGCCGTAGTGAAGGGCTCCGGATATACCGACCTCCTCGGGTTCTTCAACGTGCACTGACATCGCACAGTACACGGGCCTCTAGAATTTCGCCTCCATCGAAATTCGGCCGCCGCGGCCGGGATCAAACCCGCGTCTTTCGGGTCAGCAGCCGAGCGCCGTAACCACTGAGCCACCGCGGCGGGTTCATGTAGGTAAAGAATCTTTTCTCTAATCACTTATCAGAAAATATTCACTGGCGACACCCGTTCAATCCAGTGCAAATTAGACTAATTGAACCACGAGTGACTACTTTGGATCCGTTCACTGAGGCGTCTGCAAAACAAAATTTGTGGTGACGTCAGAAGTCCCTGTGAAGCACGGAAAGTTAAGGTCCAGTCAAAAACTAAGTAAAGCAACAGGGCATGGTTTCGCTGGGCCGGAAGGCGCAGTATTAAACCCTGGCTACGGCGGCAGGTTTTCCATGGCAGTGAAAAGCAAAACAAGACCGTGTGTTATGCGGTGTCAGTGCACGCTAATGAAGCCAGGTGATGAAATTAACCGGGGCCCTCTACTGCGCCTCCTCATTCTCTCTACTTTCACTCCCTCCTTCACCCCTTCCTTCACGACGTGGTTCGGGCATCCACCGAGTAGTGGGAGAGTTATTGTGCCTTTCCCTTCCTCATAATTAATAATCTTTGCTATTACGAAAATAAAGAAAGGCGTTTACACCGACATGAGCATGTCCGCCGATAAAGTTCAAAATATCAAGGGGTCGGTATTGTTTCAGCAGCGCCGCTGCACACAACAGTTCGCACGGAGAGCAGTCTGAGGAGAGAGCCGAAACGTCTCATCCGCGCAACGGGGCCGGCGATCCTTCTTCATCCGGGAGCCTTAATCGCGGGTGTCAAGGGCTGCAAGACGCCCCGCTCTAAGCCCTCGCGCCTCTTACATGGTTTAACCTCAGCCCGAGGGTTGCCGCTCAGGATTGTGGCGGCGTGATAGCAGCGCGAATGGGGATTGCTGGCGGGAAAAAGAGCCACCGGCTGGGAACGTTTCACGCCAGCGCAGGCAACAATCCGTCTGTGCTCTTCGTTTACCGCACGGAAGCACGCTTCGCCCCCGAGCCGAAAGAGCGGCAGAGGCCGCTGGATTGGCTCGGATTGGATCAAGCCGCGTGACAAGCCGGGACGCTGATGAGACTCGTTACGGGCGCCGCGATGGGCCTGGCTTCTACCCGCTGAGACACATGCTTGTTGGTCTGTGGTGAGACTGCTGTGGTGGTGTATTCCTGTACGTGGACGTTTAGTTGATTCTTCTTATACTTTTTTTTTTTTAGAGAGCGCAACGGCGACGAGACCTTTCGGCTTCAGATCAAAACGCAGTCTCTTGTCTTTCAAGCTGAGCTTTCGGTCGTGCGGTCATTCAACTCTTCGAAGAAGTGATCATGTCGCTTTAACCGCAAGGATGATGTAACTATTGTTATTGCTAAAGGAAACGAACACGTATAAGAACTGCCAGCGTGGGCTTTTCTAGCAAAAATAAAGAAAACTCTTAAGCCGACCTCGGAGGATCTTTTCAATGGGTCAGAATTTGGTGGTGGGGGCATACTTCGGTCCACTATATCCTTTTTTGAGCTGCAGTAGAAATGCGCTCAGTATATAAAGAACAGCCCGATACAAGACTGGATCGTGCTGTTCTTTTTATACGCAGCGCATTTCTACTTCAGCGCAAAAAAAAAAAATGAAATACCAACTATAGCCTCAGTCGTCGCATTGTTAGCTGTCATAATATCCAAGGTTCACACATTAGAGTTCGTTACATTCGAGGTCAACAAGTTTCTTACAATTGAGGTGAATACACGAATGCTCGTTTTAAACGTGGTGGCATACTTTGGTTCGCTATATCCGAGATGACATACTTCCGAGGTAGCGCACTAAGCTTCATTGCAACCGAAGTCAACACACTAAGTTCGTTATACCCGAGATTAACACATGAAATTTCGTTATATCCGAAGAATTCACGCTCCATGCCACAGGTCACACTTGACGGCGGTCGCCATTTCCGCTTCCACACACCCTTCTAATGTTAACGCATTAAACAAAATGCAGCAACAAGGATTGGATTGGATTGGATTGGATTGTATAACCGATGCATCGCCACAAGTCTAACCACAAGCACCACCACCAGCTACACTACCAGCTGAACCATGGCGTAGGTACGGATATTGCTTTCGCAATTACCGGGCTTAACCAAGCTAAGCCAAAGCGAATTTTTTTGTAAAGAAAGCTACACTAGGCTGGTGAGCGGTGCATTTCGGGTGGTCGTCGCAGGCCAGTACTGCGCATGCGCCGTAACCATGGCAACCGGTTGCCATGGTTGTTAGACGCCGAGCATGTTATGTTATGATCGGCGCCTAACGTACTTTTCGCTGTGCATATCCCGGCCTGGCTGAGCTAAGCCACAGCAATTTTTTTAATGAGAAATTGCCTATTAACACGATTCTTTCACATATCGTAATGCACAATAACAGTCAGCATATCGACAGATCCCTGTTCTGAACCTTTCAGCGTTCTGATATTCAATGTCTAACACTCAGCCTATTGGTTTTCTAAGGCATACTTCACTACTCGGGCCGAACACAGTACGAACTCTAAAATCAATACTTCGCTACGCATCAGGAGGTCACATTGGGCCATTCCTATCAATATGTTCATAACAACATCTCACAATATTCCACCGTTGCCCCACGATTAAAGGGACGTCCAAGAAATTTGGACTTTACCATAACCATGAGCCTGTATCTCGTGCGCACCGAAATCTCATTTCTCGCCTGACTCCGCGCAATATCGACTCCCGCACAGGCGGGTCAAGGTCGTCGAGACCAGCGCGCCACAGCCCCGGCCTGGCGACTCTAATGGCAACAGCCGGTAGGCGACGAAAACGCCTTTCCAGAAGGAAAAGTCGGAAAGTGCGGCCTGAAAAGCTTGAGAACACGGCGCATGCAACACTGACACGTCATCAAACTCACCGCCCGACTGATTCGTAATGACACGGCGAACTTCGTGAGCAATGGGGCAGCAAGATCAAAGCTGAACGACGCTGAGCTCTGAAGCACGAACTTCGAACCATGCTCACAGTTGCGTGCACTGAAGTGCGAGCTGAAGAGTCTGCCATGGTCAATGGGACTACAGGAAGCATTTAACCAGCATACGCCATCTTAACGCGCTGCGCGAAGTTTCTTTTCAGTCGCTTGAACCCTATACCACAGAGTCAAGAGATTCGCCAGTGGTGGGTCTTCGGATGCACTATCAGCTTCTTAGAATGAACTAAAAGTCTTTCCTTCCGAGAAGACACTATAGATTCCGTTCTGCTCAATTGTATATCATGTCTCTGGCATGCTATTTAGGCAGCTGGGACCAATGCGCAAATGCAGAGTCCGTTCTACTGAAGAAGCGAAAAAGCCTAATGCAAAGGAAAATTTTATCGCAGCCAGACCGTGAGGTCATTGCTGCTGAAAGAATTAGGCAGCAAGTTATCGTAGCGTCCTGCTCACGATCGAGTGATTCCATCTTTCGAGACTGTCCCAGTCTGTTACAAATGCAAGCTGCAAATTTCATAAATCATCTGTATACATTCACATAATAGACTGGATGTAAAATATATGTTCGACTACACGGCGAAATTTGACTGCTATAAAAGCCAAATACGCTTTCTCCCCCGTAAGGACAGCCAAACTCGGATCCGGCAGGGATTCAGCCTCAAATCCCGCTGCACAGAATCCGGCACAGTTGGCTCGAACATCTCGGGCTTTAAAGAAAAGGTAACAGCGCGTTCGAGAGAGAGCTGTGTGGTCGTTTGCAGGAAGTACACAACACCTTTCACCCGCCTCCTTTCCGCCGAGGACGCCTTCTTTCGTTCATTCGCGCGTCTGCCTAAGTGCCCATTCCGGCCGAAGTGGTGGTCCTTACGCGAAAGGCAGAGGCGGGCAAGCGTTACAAGCTCCGATCGCCAGATGGCGGATGCGTCAGTTGGCGCGTGCGAAAATGAGATAAAGAAAGAAAATAAGTTTTAAAAAAGCCCGCTAGGGGCCGCCAAGGGCGTAGTTCGTCGCGTTTTGGCCAATCGCGACGCTTACCAAGCCAAGCGGAGCAGACGATCGCGAAGAAAAAAACAACCGTGACAGACGGCGCGTGGCAGACGACGCCTAATTTTTATCTTGAAACTTTCTCGCCTGCAAGTAAACAAACAAAAAATTATCTCACGTGTACAAACAAGCAGCAAACACGGCTTGTTCGTCAGGCTAGAAAAGGCTGGGCTTGGGGAAAGGCAGGAGGAGGAGGAGGATGATGAGGGCAAAATTTGTAATAAGCAAGGGCTAGGAGCATGGAAATTGCTGGCGCGTAGCAGCGTTTCGTGCAGATTGCTGGACTGTGTGCAGGCGCGAAGATTATGCAAAGCACGTTTGTTGTGCAAAGAAGGCCAAGGTAGATTAATCTTACTGTACACGACCTCTCTTGTTTTATTATAACGGTGTAAAAATTGTCATAAAACGCACCACCATGGAAGTGCAGGAGCATGTATACTCCCCGTTGACGCGCTTATCACGGGACCATATGTATATATCCTTAGAGCCGGAAAACCGTAAAGCCAAAAAAAAAAATGAAACCGCATTTCCGGATTAGTGTTTACCTGAGTTTGACCGGGTGAACGCGTCATAGTATCAACGGAGTTGTATATACTGTAAGCCGTTTTTGATGGCTCAGTGACCTCTGACCTTAGATCACGTATTTCACAGGTTCAGTAGGCGAAAAGGGAACGACAGCTGTGAGAAACTGATCCGCCGTCCGTCTGTATTCACTTGACGTTGATCTGGCGTGATCCGATGAGACGTTGATATGTGGGAGCGATAATTTCTTTTCCTGTGACGGTCTCGTTCAGCGGCGTAGTCGCCAAGCTGGGCACAGCAGACGATCCACGGAGGTCGCAGAAACAAAATAACAATGCAATGGTCTGCAGCAACTGCCACCTAAGTTTGTGTTGCAGCCTTCCATAGAGATTGAAAAATGACATTCGGAACAGCGCGTGAGTAATAAAACGAAAAACAAAGTATTTTTCTTTTAGAAATGACGCGAGCATTGCCTGCAGTGAGTAAGAGCTAAAAAGTTAATGGCGCAGCACGATATTATGTAAAGCGCGTTAATCGATCAAGGAGGGCCTAATGCAGTTATTTTGCATAGGGGTGTGCGAATATCAAATTTTTCGAATACGAATCGAATACGAATACTTGGTTCCGAATATCGAATCGAATATCGAATAATCAAGGACAGACGCATTTAACCACTACAAAACATTTATTTGAGCACCCGAGAACATCACAGTTCAACTATCACTGATGAAATGAGCACAAAATGTGTGTGTGGCTGCACA
Organism: Amblyomma mixtum; assembly: GCF_055824585.1. Classification (NCBI taxonomy): domain Eukaryota; kingdom Metazoa; phylum Arthropoda; class Arachnida; order Ixodida; family Ixodidae; genus Amblyomma; species Amblyomma mixtum. Next base: position 112,439,161 of record NC_143020.1, on the reverse strand, counting down.
AAAGGTATCAAAGTCTCGAACATTGTTCTTAGAAGAGTGGAAATATCAGAAAAGATGGCTAGTGCACAGCATTGATCATGGCTAGCTTGCCATAAGCACAAAAGCGCGTTGCTGGGATGAACATAAAAGGTTGTCGTGAAGGAAAACCGGCTGCTCCACATGGTCAGGCAGAAGTAGTTCCGTTCTGACTGAAACGACTTCTCCAGCCAAAGAAAATGCCCTCTCAATTCGCACAGAACTGGCACGTATTGGCACGTATTGCGAGGTATTTCGTGCACAGCTCTGACTATACCAGCTTCGCAGCTATAGCCACAAAGAAGCTCACCAGCGCAGTCAGCTACTGCATGGCTCAACGTTAGCATTGCTCTGGGCTCCGCCATGTTATGTCTCTGTCGATAGGACTTGCGGACCGAAATGAACGCCGGTGCTCGCAATAGAATATTCGGCTAGATATGAATATTCGCGTCGTGTCGAGTATTCGAACAACACGAATACTTGGATTTCGAATCGAATACGAATACTAAAAAATATAATATTCGAATTAGATTCGAAAATTTCGAATATTCGCACACCCCTAATTTTGCACCGCACAACATTCCGTTTTTTGCAAAAAGTGGCTTGAACCATTCCGCAAGATACACGATGTGAAATGAAGCGATCTTAGGGGCAAAAAACAGGAAAAAAACGGACACGTGTCGACCATGTAACAATGCCGCAATATGGCGATAAGGAAAGTGACAGTCGCCTTATCAAGTCAACTTTATATCTGTTGCAGATCAGTCTTTCGTCGGAAAGAAATACACTATGCTTCGCATACTATGGCTACAGCGCGTGCGGTCATGACAGGGCACTTGCATCCGTCAGTAAATTGAAACAAATTTCTTGGTTTAGCTCCATGGCTAACTATACTACTTCGGTACCAAGGTAAAATTTCTTGGCCTAGCTCCATGGCTAACCATACTTCTTTGCCACCGAGCGAAGATTTATTTTTTGAGGTGCTGTTTATCATAACTTGCCTTTCGTTAAATTTGTGTTTAGCCACATAATCTCTGATGCTCCTTAACGGCGTCTTACGTCCACACGCTGCAGGAGACATTCCGCGACCATTACTGGCCCTGCTTTCGGTCTCCTACATACAACATGTAATAGATTAGGTTAGCTTGGAAGATTCAACAAGGTAGATGTACTCTGGTAGCGTAGGCTGCATAGAAGCCCATACGTTCAAAACATGGCGGCTTGTGGTGCGCAGCCAGCGCCGTCTTCGAAATGCGTGGACAACTAAAAAGTGACGTCATAATTAAAACAAAAACGCGACGTTGAAGTCACGTGTTTTAGTGACGTCATATTCGTGACGTCAGCGTCACGTGCTGCTTGGCGGGAAAAATAAACTGCTGAACGCCGCGACGCTTCAGCGCGACACCCGACACGAGAACGAAGAAAGAAGACACGACGAGTGCCGACCACCAACGCTATTTTTAGGTAGTCAGTTCTCGTTGTGCCTTTTCCCTTCGTCCTCGCCTCAGGTGTCGCGCTGAATGTCGCAGGTGTAGCGCTGAAGCGATGAAATGTGACGCCGCCAGACAGGTTATCACTCGCACATCGTGCAACCGCACACCTCTTTTTTGCGTACGGGGGCCCCATGGCCACAGACGATGCCCTTTTGGGGCAAAAGCGACAGAACCGCACCCAACCGAACGAAACTACACAGAAGCGCTGGCAAAAGGGAAAAGCGGAAACTGTACACGAACGATGCACACCAAGAACTCGAGCAGCAAGCAACGAGGAAAAAGTAGGGCTAGCAGAATCGAGTTTCAAACAAAAGCAAGCAGAATGGTCAAAAGATATGGCAAGGGTATGACATCAGAGCACCGTCAACCTCGGCATCGTCCCGCTGCCATTGCCGCTGCTCTGAGCGAGACGCTGTCATAAAAATTTTTACAAAGCAAGCGCTATACTTTCTAACAAAATGCACTCAACTAAAACATTTTAAAAAGGAATCACTGCAGTTGTTTTCGAATGCTTTTGAAACACAAAATATGTCCTAATTATTTTCCTCTTCTAGTCGTGTTTGTCCACTCATTTCATTTTGGCGCTTTAGTTCCACCACTAATTTGATGTCGCTAGCACTTGGTTCTGGAGCGCATTCAGGCTCCGGCTTCGCGACCTATTTCAATTGACCTTGGATTCAAGAGCTTGGAAAGAGGTACAGAGGGCAAAATGCATGTCTAGAACGGCCGAATAGCGTGCTCCGGGCCGCTCAGAGCTACGTGCGCGACATCTAGCTATATAACGCCTGGTTCGAGACGACGGAGTGTTGGCATGCGTGGCCAAACTGATAGCGCTGCCTGTATTTTCGGGGCTCGCAGGCGGCCGCGGCTTTACCTCCTGCTTTTGCCTTTAGTAGCGATGATTTGCGCTACCTTCTGCGAAAGGACATACGCGGCAGAGCACACGCCACTGGCTTCTTTTTTTTTTTTTACTTTCTTTTTGTGCGACGACAGCCACCTCACCTGAGGCCCCAGTATGCTTTCAACAATCACATGCCTATTTTGACATTTGCCGAAGAACGCCAAAATGCCAAACCTCGCTCCCTTATCTAAGGCTCGTAGCCGCGATGACGATGCAGTACACCGGCGCGTATGTGATGCGGTGAACTGCTCCTCGCCAGAGCTGTGCAAGTGCACAAAAAGAAAGTAAAAAAACAAAAGAAGCCAGTGGTGTGCGCTCTGCCACGTATGTTGTTTCGCAGACGGTAGCGAAAATCAGCGCTACAAACGACAAAAGCAGGAGGTAAAGCCGCGGCCGCCTGCGAGCCCCGAAAAGACAGGCAGCGCTATCAGTCTGGCCACGCATGCCCACACTCCGTCGTCCGAACCAGGCGCTATATCCCTAAATGTCGCGCACGTAGCTCCGAGCGGCCCGGAGCACGCAGTTCGGCCGTTCTAGATATGCATTTTGCCCTCTGTACAAGTAGTAGACGACAAAATGCATAGGCTTCTATGGTAATCGATGGGAATTAATTTTTCCAACAGCTGCACACACAATTTAACCTTTCTCTATCCGAGTTTTTTTTTTTTTCTTTGCGTTGCAGCTTTGACTGCGGCCAATTAATTGCCACTGCGTTGGCTCGACCTTGATCTGGAATTCCACCGGACGCTGTTAAATAAAAGGACACACTCACCGCTTTGACGTCAGCAGATGTTTGAAGATCCCAAACCTCTCCGATGAGCATTCACTTCGGCAGATGTTTGAAAGCCCCAGAGCTGTCCAATGAACCACGACTCACTGCACAACGAAAAGTCGACACGCCATTCGGTGACTCAAGCCGCAACCGTGAAGTCGTTGAACAGATGGTGAAGGCCATTAAGAGGAGCCCAAAAGGCCCGGCAGAAAATGTCCGCTGACTTCGGGGAGCTGGAGCAGTGAAAATAAAAGAAACTGAGCATACGAGACGCGAGAACAAAGTTGAAGTCGAACGAACAATAAATGGGCGAAGGGCGTTGTCACCGAATTCGAACACGCTACAGGACCAGCACTGACGAGTCTTCACGCACGACGCGAGAAAACGCGAGATTTCGACAGCGTTGCTTCAAAACGGAAGCGTGAAGCGCGATTCCAAAGACAGTCAGAAAAGGAGAAACTGACTGGGCTCCACGTTTCTTGCCCTGCAGTCGAAGAACTTAGTAATGACCTTCGGAAGGGGACTATCTTCGTACGAATTGAAAAAGGAAACATGCTAAAAATTGCTCACGGAACTTGACTTAGTTCGCCCTTTCCGGCTCCGGATACGCAACTCAGCGCGCGTCGTCTGCTAATATGTTTTCAGCCACCGTTCATTTTTGTTTGAATCACGTTCACGACGCACGACGGGCTGAATCGACTGCAACAAATACAATTCTCGCGCATGCGTGAAGCGCACGCTCATGCTTCGTTCTTTGCTTTTTTTCTTACCTTTTCTATATCTGGTTCAGTTCCTCTTCTTTCCGGGGCTGGCGGCAATATTTACGCTTTTTGCATCACCATAGTCCTTCAATGGCATCACCCATACGCCGTACGTGCGGCAGCAACGAACACACCTCTCAGCCACACGCCGGCGCATCGTCGTCTGCTTCGGCGATATATCGTCTGCTTTCTTGCAATCCCGCATTTCTGTTCGTTTCCTTCGCACTGCGAATTCGCGAGAATTTCGTTTCCGATAAGCGAAAATGACAGAAGGGAACACCAAAGTCGTGATCTCGTACTCAGTAAAAAAACGCACCGTCACTTACTTGGGAAGCCGAGCTTGCAGGTTTTTTTTTCTTTATTTCTATTCCTTTATTTTCTATTCTCTTTAAAGCGCTTCGTGGTTCCTTCGGCGCTCGTGCTGAGTTCTTTTTTTCGGGGGTGGCCCGCGCCATGCGAGACGGTCGATGATAGCAGACGACGCGGAGCGCGGCGAGCGTTGCGTTAGCAGCCTGGCCAGCTCGCGAAGGAAATGTTCCGCTAAGGCCTTCTCTGGCGCACTCAAGGGCGTCCGTACGTGCACGGACGCTGTTTGCTGTGCAGTTCGTCGAATTTTTGGCATTCTTCTGTTTTCCTTCATTTTCTCTCCTATTGTCCCTGGCGCTCTTCTTCGCGTTCGCAGGTTACGAACGCGAACGCGTTACGTAGGCAATAACCGCGAGTGTAATAGCGCCCTGTAATGCATGTCGTGAAGTTTGCTGCAAAATAATTTTGGATAATGTTGAAGAAATTAAATATTTGTAAGCTTTCAAGAATTGATGAATTCGACAACGATCCGCTGGGGTCCGGACACACCTTTCTGCCTTAGCTGCTATTTCATTCCGCTGTAGTGCCGTTTTTTTATGTCATTATTGCCTTTTCCTCTTCCCCATCCAATGCCTGCCCGCCTCCTAGTTTTCTGGATGAATTTATTTATTCCTTCATAGCTTCATAACAGGTCAAAAAGGACAGCGTTAGCCTATAAGGCGTGCCTTGAGATTACTAAAAGTTCAGGAATTTTGCCACTTACTTCAACGCGTGTAGAGCCGTTCTGGCAGCCAAATAGTTGAGGTCAGCTTGAAATACGTAGTCAAGGGAGCCTCCATATGATGGATGTTCTCGAACGATGGATGGATGCCAAGAGCGCTTCTTTTGAAACGGGGTGGTGGCACGCCACACCATGCCAGGTATTTCTTCTTCTTTCATCACCATCATCATGAGCATGACTATGTCCACTCCTGGGCAAAGGCCTCTCCCATGTCTCCCAAATTAACCCTGTCCTTTGCCAGCTGAGGCCACCGTATCCCCGTAAAACTTCTTTATCTCATCCGCCCACCTAACTTTCTGCCACCCCCTGCTACGCGTCCCTTCTCTTGGCATGTTCATAGAAGATTGTAAAAAAGTACTAGACCAGGGTGGCCAAATCCTGCTCTTTTTTTTTACTCCTCTCTAGACCAATCTGTCGAACTGAATGGCATATATTCAATTCGCCATATTTCTTTCGATACTAATTCTCCTGAATTTTACGTTTGATCAATTTTTAATCTTAAACTTGTAAACTTACGTCACCACCCTGCTTTTGAGCCACCAATTTTCTAATCACTTTTTGCTAACGTACACGAGAGTCAAGAACCCCAGGTAGCCCAAATTTCTGGAGCCCTTCACTGCGGCGTCCCTCATAGCCTGAGTCGCTTTGGGACGTTAAGCCCCCCTATACCGTAAACCAGTTTTGCTGATTTGCTAACGTCTACCGCCAGCGCCACTAATGGCGCTGCAGTCGTGCGCTGCGCTAGCCAGGTTTTGCAAAATAAGCGACCCAGAACACGATCGCTTCCCAAGCTCAAAACGCGCTGGCTCACGCGAGCATACGTGCGCATAACAACACCGTGGGAGATAAGTTTACGAGGAGGAAGGAGACAGAATACGGAAGAGGTGAGCTTCCGAGAGTTGCGGCGGTCAAGCGCTGCCACGGTTGACAGTGCGTTGCAAGGAGGGGAGCCAGGCTAGCTTCTCTGGCATGCTCGCTTTAGTTCGTTTTTCATCTGGGCTTTTGCTTCGAAAAAAAAAGAAAGAGAAAACGTTCTGGTGCGGAGGTTGCTGCACCGCTGAGCATGTCAAATGAGGCAGGCTGCCAGAGATTTAAGAACCATGACGCTGTTGTGGTGCCTTTATATTTTATCTCTCATGATGAATTTCATTTCAGCTAGTCTATAGTTGAAAAGTTTCTCTGCCAGTCTATCTACTTTCTTCTTTATTGTTGATTTTTTTGAGGAGGAAGTCGTCTTAAGGGGGGAGCCAAGTACAGTTACCGATTCTGCAGAGGGCGTAACTTTTAGACACATTACGTTAGGCTTGCGTATTAGTTCTGCAACTCACTTAGGTAATCCGTCCGGATAATCCATATCAATCCATTTCTCACGCAGCTCATGCAGACCTTTCCAATAAGGGCTCCCTGGGAGTCCACTACGACACCTTTTTCTTCCTTTCTTCTTTCATTCCCTCCTTTGTCCCTTACCTTTCGAAGCGGTTCGGGTGTCCACCGAAGATATGTGGGACAGTTACTGCGTCACTTCCTTCCCTCAAAGACCAATTTCAATTTCGCCATATCGCTCGCTGCACTGTCGCGTGCCAAGTGGAAGCGACAGCGGATCCTGTCTGCAATAGTCCAGAGAATAGGCGTTACGACATGTCCATTGCCCGACCGAAAAAGTCTGTAGTGGGCTAGGTTACCGAAGCCATCCAGGTGAACTAGGAAAGAGGAACATTGGGAAAAGGAAGTAATAGTAGACAAAGACATGCTTAGAGATTATATGTATGCTATATGGGCGCTCCTACGAGACAACTGCCACAGGGTCTGCCTTAAAGGTGCACTGAAGAGGAATCTGAACTTGTCTTTTTGCCGCGGGAACTCCATCTACACGTTCCTAGCATTCTTAGAAACTGCGACTTATTGCCCTGTATGGCCGATTTCCCAAATTAAATCGAATTAACGGCCGGCTCCCGCCCTTTTTTTTGAATTCTGCCTCCTACGGTGGGCGGAGTCGACCAACGCGTGGAGTGCCTTTCACCCAGTCCCGTGGCGGCTAGCCGCTCTGCCATCGGCGGAGTAATACGTAGTAGTCCGTAGCAGCAAATAGTCCGCGCGTATTTTTATTTCTGCGGGGTTATTTTGCGGCTATATTATCTGCGAATGAAACTATTTATTCATGGAAACCTAAAAAACAAAATAAAGCGAAAGCAAAGCCTCCACGGAGCTGGCTGAAAGGAACTTCACGCGTTGGTCGACTCCGCCCATCGTACGAGGCAGAATTAAAAAAAAAGGGCGGGAGCCGGACGTTAATTCGATTTAATTAGGGAAATCGGCCATACAGGGCAAGATTTCTAAGAATGCTTGGAACGTGTAGATCGAGTTCCCGCGGCAAAAAGACAAGTTCAGAATCCTCTTCAGTGCACCTTTAAGCTACCAAGGTCCTGACAGGGCGCACGGAACTCTGTCAAGCTGTCTTCTGACAAGCTTTTTTGTCCCTGTGCCCTGCATTTCTTTGTATGGAGTGCAAAATAAACCTTTGATCTGATTTGATTTGATTTGAAGATGCCAAGGCACTTAGGGGGACGACATTTGAGCAACCCTCTACACCGTTGGATAAAGATATACCCCAGCGCATTCCATGCTCTAGGGTATTTCAGGTGTAGCATGGGTAAGGCTGCGCGCTATATATTTCTGAACTCATAAATGACAACCGCGCTAACCTGCAAGTCAGACCGGCGAACTGCCAAATCAAGATTGCACAAGTTATGCGCAAATACAAGCACAAAGTGTGGTAAAACAATTGCTACGTTTCCCACCCCGTGTGTGTCCACGTTTAGTTAGCTTATTTACTCATTCGTTTAAATATACAACTGTTTTAAACGCGTCCTGATGTGAACGGAAACGCGGGCAGCATTCCGAGCGTTTTAGAAACATTGCACCACGCACCCAGCCCCACAACCGAATCCGGCCCGGAGCCAGCACTTCCGCTGCTACCCCCCCCCCCCCCCCCTCCAAACTTGCCGGTGCCAAAACTGTCCCCTCAAACGACACCGTGCATTACCGATTCGTGGAAGAGCGAGGCTGAGTGAATAGAACATGAATCAGGCCATGACGTTGTCCTGCGGGTGATATGACCCTCACTCTACTAACGCGTTTAATTAGGATGCCACTGAAAGAGCTGTTCGTTAGTTGGGTTCACGGTTACGAATCGCAGTCGCATTGGCCAACCCGGCTTGATACGACGACGCAGGTTTCTGCTGTTCTGTGGGCGGCCGTCACGACGACGAAATTGTTTGCCTGCAGCTGACGGAGCAAGTTCAGTTGTTGGGAACACAGCATTTCGGAAGCTCTCTGTGTGTTCCTTCGCAGTACCAACTAAATGTCAAGGTTTCGCTAGATATCGCTCCGCCGTGGCGACACTTTAGACAAATGTCTTAATCAGTGACATAGTTGCATCCTCAAGGTAATAATTATTGCATTCCTCTTGTATTGCTCGTATGAGAAGACAGAAAGGCTAATTTATACTCTTGGCGTACAGGATGAACACAGTGGAGACCGCCACCGATTGTGGTGCAGTTCGCCGTTGTGAAGATATCTCGAAGGCTGGAGGTCGTCCTAAACTCAACTCCGCCAAAGGAGGAAGATGACGCCTTGAATGCGACTTTATGCCCCCCCCCCCCCCCCCCACCATACTTTTCAGACATGCGAGCTAGTATCGCCTCTCCCCGTCCCATTCTGGGTCACGTAAAGACCACACGAACGACATTCAAGACACTGTATACCAGCCTGGTCAGGTAGAACCTTTGTCAAATGAGTAAGTCGTACATCCCAAGGAAGTACGTGTCTAACCAGCGCCGTGTCAGTCTCTATAGCACTTCTGGAAGCCTTAAGTTCCAGAGGGACGAAAATTATAATTTCGCTCACCACCGAGAGACATTTAGAACGCCGAGGATGCGAAACAAGTCATACGACGTGGACAACCAGCAAGCTTGATAGGCTGTACATTTCTAAAGCTGTAATAAGTTGAACCTCGTAATAACGAACTTGAAGGTTGGTTGGTTGGTTTATGGGGTTTAACGTGCCAAAGCGACTAAGGCTATGAGAGACGTCGTAGTGGAGGGCTCCGGAAATTTCCACCACCTGAGGTTCTTTAACGTGCACTGACATCGCACAGTACACGGGCCTCTAGAATTTCTCCTCCAAAGAAATTCAACCGCCGCGGCCGGGATCTAACCCGCGTATTTCGGGTCAGCAGCCGAGCACCATAACCACTGAGCCCCCGCGGCGGCCGAACTTGAAGGGATCCGGCGATTACTTCGTTATAGTCATAGCCTAGTTATGGCTATACAATACAATACAATACAATACAATACAATACAATACACAATACAAAGGAAGGAAAAGATTTTTGCTAGCCACGGCATCTGCCATCGCTACGAGAAGCACCCGGGCCGGGACAGCGGAAATCGAGGGATAGCAGGCAGACTGGAGAAATGAAATGAGAGAGGTGAAGGGACAGCCAGAAAGGATAGGGGGGGAGAGAGGTACTATATACAAGTATTATATTACAAATCAACTTGCTTTTTTGGAGCTTTCTTCGCAGCCTTCTGTGGACTTCCCCATGTTTGACTACACCCGTAAAAGTTGCCCACAGTCTCGCTGCGATTAAGCGTCCCTAACACCCAAAAAGCCACCGCCACTACGGTTTCGATAAACGAACTCGGCTACTGCCATTTTTAAAAGGAAACCTCGGTACTTTGACGACATGACAGCCAAAAAAAAAAAAAAAAACATCGGCTAATAGCCAGCCAAACACGTCCCAAGAGCACGTGGATTTGACCGCAAGCTTACACGGTATTCTTTCCCGGGAGCTGAAAAAAACGCGAATTCCGTGCGGCCATTTGGAAGGCCAGGCACGTGAAGCAGAATAAGAGACGCACGACAGCATTTTTTCCAGTGCAAAAATAACGACTCTGCATTTATTGAATGCGTTGTTTTTTCACGCTTTTCTTTTTCATCGCTTCGTTCTTTGCCGAAGACTATGTACAAGTCGGGCATTGGGGGAAATGGGAGGGGATGTTCATTGATTTGCATCTTGTAACTCCTAAGGTACTTCATAAATATACATATGTACAGGACTCTTTTTCGCATATTCTTAGAAGAAATATTACAGATATTCATAAATTATGTTGGGCACGCTGTACAGAGACAATCTTGAGAGCGTAGGAAAAAAAAAAAGGGCGTATAGGCACAGGAAATAACGATCCTTCAGAGGACATACAAACAAAAAAAAATGAAACGAATGCAATTTCACAGACAGACATGTATCGTCTCTCTTTAATAAAAAAACACGAGCTCACGCCAAAGCGAGAACAAATGTACACACACGCATACACGGACGACTATGGCTCTCCGGTAGTAACGTCAAGGCCGTTTTCTCTTTCTAAAAACCGTTACGCATGACTCGTAAACCACGCTCGCTTCGTTTACGCAAGGGTTACTCCCGTACGCTTTAAACACTGAAAAGAGGATCGGCTTCACATTATCGGAAGGGCTGCACCCAATCAAGCTAGGTGGCTCACTGTTTGAGGCTTCCGTAAAAAGGATTGCATCTTTTGACAGTTTCACAACAGAGAAGCATGGCGAGCATAATAATGCATCATAGGAGGCACTAAGTCATCAGAACAGGTGCAAGAACGCATCCCGCATGAAACGCTTAAGGTCAACACAATGTGCTAGTAGCACTATCTATCGGATCGCGAATTGGGGGGATTAAAATGTGCGCCCCTAAAACTGGGCTAGACGTTTGGAAGTTAAAGCCACAAGACAGTCGGCGCAATAGATTTCTAGGCCAACTAAACGACCTCAGCGACATCAGCACACAGACCGAACTGCGTCCTAACGAAAACGATGCTCAATCCCCTGCATCGGGGCAGCGTTACTGCAGCGAGGAGCGTAAACCTTGCGTAACGAAACGAGACGATTGTGAATAATTAAACAGTTATTAATAATACTCTTTGTGGTACAATCGGCCGCATTGGCTGCACGGGCACTCACGACTTGGAGACTCCGCGAGCGGCACTTAAACGTCTTCTCTTAAAATAAATAAAAGGCAGAACAGAGAATGGTGGAAAAAGAAAAAGGGGACAGGGAGAAACATCTCGACCAAGCTGCCACTTCAACGTCACTTGCTCTCTCTTCTTTGTGTTTTTTCGTAGGGGAGGTAACAGTGCCGGGTTGCATAGCTGCCACTGTGCATGGTCAGTGAAATTCCTGCTCTTCAAGCTGCATGATACTATCACACGCCTCATCTCAGAAAACCGATGAAGTGACCTTAGAGCAGGACAACAACGAGGTCACGGATGTGCGTCATGACGAAGACTTTCGTGCGATGGTCAGGCTCACAATGTAATTAAAAACGTTTATCTGACATGGCGCACAAAAGGAATATCATGGTCCTAAAATTAAGAATTTCCCATAGTTTCACCTCTATGAGCACAACGTTCGATGTTTGTGAAACCGGGTGGTGATAAGATGAGAGATGCAGGACCATGACCAGGAACGAAAAAGGCGACCTGGTAGTTAGATAAGCCAGGATGGACACCTGCATTTGAATAAAGTCCAGTTCCACGCCCTTGCTGACACAAGTGACAAGCAATACGATTGCAAGAACAAGAAATAACCGAGAAAACAGCTGGACAGGGCATGCTTCGCTGAGGTACAGAAGGATTTGCTATATTGGTTCTGAAAGTGGAATTGACAAGATCTACGCCAGATATATGACAGACAGCCTACAGGCGAAAGCAAGTAGTGCACCGCAACACCACACCGCATACAAGACTGTTGGTTTGAATAAAATCATACACCGAGCAAAGCAGCACGCGATCCCCTGTGTTCAACACCACGTGACGGCATTACCTTAGCTCAAAATAAAAATAAACTACGGACGGAGAGGAAAAACAGTTCATCGTGGAAGTATTAGCAGGGTCTTAAGAAAAAAGCTCACGAGAATGTGAAAGTAAAAAAAAAAAAACTGCTAACAGGCAACAGCACCAAACAACATGGGCGGGAAAATGACCAGACGACTGAGACCAAGGCACAGGCACCATATATGCATACACTCAAAACAGCCCAAGAGGAGGAACGCGTATTGAAAGAACGCACCAAGGCAACAACGTCTCCAACTTTTCTTTCGAAACAAAAAAGGTTACCTAATAACTGAAATCAAGGAGCTTTTGGTGCAGAAACAAGGCTGTAAATGATTATGCGCTCTGACACAGAAACAAACAGCGAAACTAGGATGCAGATGCGAATGAAGTGAGCTGCACGCCTGTCTCTGCTGAGGCACTGCACAGTGAATACGATAATGTTGTATTGAAGAACGCTCCCCCTTGTGACAGGCATTTAAAAGACTCCACGGACTTGGCTGGGTCACAGAGATGTGAAAGAAGAATGGGTAATAAAATTAATCAACAAGCAATAAACATGAGAAAAAAAAGAATAATGCATGAAAACAAGAAAATGGTGGAAATACCCAGACGGTTTTCTTAGGACTCCGCAGGGAGACACGTGGCAAGGCACGCAGGGCCTCCGCCACGGTGTCCCAGCTGACTTCACAATAAAAAGGGAGCCTCTGGCTTTGAAGCGTGCACATCAAAAGAACAGAGACCATAGGGAATATAGAACAAGCTCTTTGGATCCATGAGTGGGTGATGATGCCAGGTGGCCCTTCTTTGCAGCCGGTGAAGAGGTGGCGGTTTTCACTGGCAAACAAAGAAGGAAACGTTCTGCAGGAGGCACATCATCACGAGTGTTTCGCTCACATGGGCACGCCAGATGTCCTCTCTCAGAGTCCAGTCCTGAGCGGCACCTCTCATATGCACGCACACTTGGGAAGCATTTATATTAACGTTGGAGACGACGGAAGAAGAAAAGACTTTTTCTGGGATGACTATTTTGGTTGTGAGGTCGTGGTGACGGCTTGCTTGTCACATTGCTGGCTTGCGTGCACTGCCCTTCACACATCTGCACCACACGAGTCTCACACGTGACGACCTCTTTATCTTCCCTCACTGCCGCTTCCTCCCACACCAGCTAAGGGAAGGGGTGCGCGGACACGCATCACTCGAAACGTCACTAGCACAAAAAGGGCAGTGTTGACGAAGATGGCACGTGTGGCATTGCCAAGCTGACGATGACGACGACGCGGCGGCTCGTACCAGTCACGTGACGACTTATGATGTCACAGTCGCGTGACGGCGGCGAATCGTGACGTCACACGATGACAGGCAACAATCCCGAACGGTGGCATGAAGCAGTCACGTGACTTCTGACGTCAGTCGATGGCGGCAACTCGTGACATCACAAGTCGAGTGGCGACGATCACGGTGACGTCATATCCCCAACAGCGAGTCCTCGCCCCAAGCTGCAGCTCTCCCCCGAGAGGTTGAGGAGGGGGGCGGGATCGCCTCCGATCGTCGGCACAAGGCAGCCGGCCACGATGACGCGATGGCAGTTGTGGCACACTACCCATGCGGCACTTAATTTAGGTAGAAGTCTCGTGTTGGTCACACTTCCGTCGCGAGCATGCTTTCGTCCCGATAATGGTCCTCTATCACGTACACTGCATTGCTGCCCGTGACTGGCTGGGGCTGTGGTGGCAACGGCTGCTGCTGCAACTGCTGCTTGGCAGACGCAATGTCATCCTCCTCGACTGCCACGTTGCCGCCCACTCTGGAATCACAGCTGCAATGAGAGAAAAAGGACGAGGTTAATACGAAGCTCATCAAGTTACTATGTGTGCCACTCCTACTACTGTGTCCACCAAATAAATCCAAAATACCAATTTCTGAACTCTTAGCACCTTTGCAATTCAAAGCATGACAGCATGGACAAACATTGACTGAGAATGCATGCCTGTTCTGCAAATCTCCCTGAGATTTGAGGTACAAACACTGCTGCAAAACACCTCCCTTAAGACACAATGGTCCACCCTAATGGTGGCATATATAGATAAGTTCACACTTCAATGTGGCACAGGTCTACTACAGGAAGTGTAGACAATGTGGGCTACAGGCCTGTGCTACTGTGTCACCACAAAGATGCCACCAGCTTCTAATATCTAGTCCTTTTTAACAAAGGAATCAGCGCTCACCTTTTTGGGGATGATCCTTGTAACGAAGCCCGGTCCAGGACGTGCTGATGCTGCGTCGTCGACGCGCCACTGTCAATGCCACCAGGCTCCTGGTAATGCCTGCTGAGAGTCCTCGTGCTCGCGTACGTGCCCTCTGCATCGCCGCTGTCGAGCGAGAGCTTGCTCTGCGCCCTGGCCGCCGCCGCAGCGGCGGCGCCCGCAGAGTCCACATTGAGCACCTTGGCAACGGATCCCGTGGCGGCCGACGAAGACGTGTCCCCGTTGGCCTTCTTCTGGAGCGGCTTCTCAACGAGCGCGTTGACCACGACGACCGGAGGCGGTGCCTTGCCCCCGGCGCCCTTGTTGTTCATGCCGTGGTGCTGGACGGTGTTCCTCTCGTTCTGACGCTGCGCTGCCTCGGCGTCGCGGCGCTCCTTCCAGCGCCGGCGCTGGCAGACTATGACCAGGGCCGCCACCAGGGCCACGAGAGGCACGGTCACGGACGCCGTCACGATGAGGGCCAGCTGCATGCCCGACAGCTGCTCCTCGGGGCCGTTGTCGCTGCGGCCTCTGGTCAGGTCGTGGCCGACGTTTTCGTCCCGTCTCGCCGAGGACCTGCCGGGCTGGACCACGGCCACCCTGGGCGCGAGGGCTGGCGGGCGGTGCTCGCAGCGTTCGCCGCTGAAATCGTTCGGACAGCGGCACTCGAAGCGGCCGGCCAGGTCGACGCACGCGCCGCCGTTGAGGCACGGCGAGGAGGCGCATTCGTCCAGGTTGACAGAGCAGTCCTTTCCCGAGAAGCCGGGCGGGCAGTTGCAGCGGAAGTCGTTAACCAGGTCCACGCAGCGGCCGCCGTTGGCGCACGGGTAGGTGAGGCAGTCGTCCACGTCCTGGTCGCACAGCCTGCCCACGAAGCCCGGCCGGCACATGCAGCGGAAGCTGTCGGCGCCGTCCAGGCAGGTGGCGCCATTCAGGCAAGGGTCCGACGCGCAATCGTCGATGTTTGTCTGGCACAGGGGGCCCTCGAATCCCGGTCGGCACTCGCAGCGAAAGCGGTGCTGGTCGCCCCCGCCGCCACCGGAGTCACCGTCCGACAGTGTCACGCACGTGCCGCCTAGTCGGAGAGAAAAAAAGAGGCAAAGGATTCGGGGTTAGTTACCCTCGCAACAACCACTATTCCACCACACGACGGTTAGGAGCTCGTGCGGGAAGAAATATTCGAATAGCTACAGTTCTGACCCGCTTCCTGCAAACATTCCTGCCGTTGGGTGCTTTTTGTAGCACGTTTTTAGCGCCGTGCTTTCGATCTTAAGGCTGCACCGCACTGCTTAGCTTCCAAATTTTCTCTTCAGAAAAACAGAACAATAGGTCATTCTTGGCCAGCAATACAAGAAGGTTCATTACGTCGCTTTGCTTTAGCAGGCAAAAAAAAAGCGACGATCGCGACCAGCCGACTTGTCCGAGGGACATAGAGTGTACACTGACCGTTGGCGCACGGCGACGGGTCGCAGGGGTCCCTCTGCACCTCGCAGTGGTCTCCGGCAAAGGCGTCCGGGCACAGGCATCGATATCCGTCCGACGAGTCGCGACAGCTGCCGCCGTTGTGGCAGGGGCTCGAGTCGCACGCGCTGTGCGGCACCTCGCAGTGGCGGCCCGCCAGCCCCGGCGGGCAGCTGCACGTGTACCCGGTGGCCGAAGACGACGTGTCCGCCCTGCAGACGCCCTCGTTCTGGCAGGGCGACGCCAGACACGGGTCCTGCACCAGCTCGCAGTCGGTGCCGGCGTAGCCGGGCAGGCAGGCGCACGTGTAGGACCCCTGGCCCGTGTTGGTGCAGGTGCCGCCGTGGCGGCAGGGCCGGTTGTTGGTGCAGTAGTTGAGGTCCTGGTTGCAGAACAGTCCGCCCCAGCCCTCGTCGCAATTGCACTGCCAGGGCTGGGAGCAGGTGCCGTGCAGGCAGCCCGGATAGCGGACGCACCGGTCGCACAGCGGACCCTCCCAGCCTATGCGGCACTTGCACTCGTTGGGCTTGTCGCAGTCGCCCTGCGGCTCCTTGCAACCTTTCAGGCAGATCGCTGCAGGAGGAAGAGGGAAGAGACGACCGTGAGACCCAGCTACAGTAACACAAGTTGTGCAAGAAATATACAGCCTCGAGTAAAAATTTATAACTGGCCTCAACACAAACATGCTTTCATGGCATAATCACAAGCTGGTCCCAAGTCGGAACAACATGGATCACTAGAAGATTTCGCCACAAAACAGTTCAGCTGCTTGATATCTCTGCCTGCAATAACTTCCGGGGACGTCATCGCAGGCGGCAGCCGCAATCGGCCGCCTGATGTCGCCACAAGAGCAGCAGTCACGATGAAGCCAGTTCAAGCTGACTGCAAACGGTCGTGGTTCAGACTTTTCCGGAATTCAAAAGTGCACCCAGTTCTATCGCTACACACGAAGTACCACAGGGAAGTACAGTGCAGCACCCATGATGTCATCTTATAGATACGTGAGAGGGGAGGGTACTTTCAAGGCAAGTCACGGATTGCGTGAGAGAACGAGAACATCTAGTTCGATTAGGAGAAGAGGACAAGCCCCGACACGCAAGCGCAGTTAAGAAGAGACCGGCTGCCCCAACGCCACGCGGCAACACAACGACACGAGGAAACGGTGCCAGGCTCGGTCATACGGTTGCGCGCGCAACACGGCTTCCTCCTCGCGCTCCCACGCTTCAGGGCATTACCGGAGGAGGACACAACGGAGGGAAGGCAGCTCAGGGGATGGACTCCAAGGAGGAGGCGGCGAAAGGGACACAGCTAACAGCAACGCAGAGATGTACACGACGCGTGCAGAGAAGAGCACAGCTTTCCCTTCCACACTCGGGACAACACAGCAGCACTCAGGGCGCCGATCGCGCACCGGCAAACGACCATCGGCTAATGATGAGCGGCAACAAAAGAAGACGACAGGGGGGGAGTGCGGAGGAATGCTTCTGTTCGTGCGAGCAAACGCCCCCTTCTCTTCCATAATTCTTTCCCTTTTCTACCCTTTTATTTTATTTGCCTGGCGCGCGCCCAGCGGGGGGAGAAGCAGGCGGGTCCCCCTACGCCGCCTCGTAATCGCGCAAAGCGGGGGTGCCCCCGTCGGCCTCCAGCCACTACTGCGTTCGCGTCCTTCCGGCGCGCCATCTCAGCGCACGCTTCTGTTCGCAGGCGCGCGTACTGCACCAACGGCCCAGCAAGAGAGAACTTTTCGCCTTCCCCAGACCGACCCCTGAGGAGCCACTTTCCTTCTGTTTCGAACAAAGCGCGCCTCTCCTCAAAAGTTGTCCTCTCACTTTTTTTTTTCATCCGCTGCTCCTCTGAAGCAAAACTGAGGAGCACCGAAAAGCGAAAAATGAAAACGCCCTCAAGAGGCACGAAGTAAGAAAATTAAAAAAAAGAAAAACTCAGAGCAAAGCAGGATTAACAGCAAGCAGGTCAGCGCGAAAGGTTAAGCTTCCGAAATGAGCACCGCTCGCTTGTTTTTTTTTACCTCCTACCACTGCATGCCTCCCGTAAAAAATAAATAAACAATCAGAAAAGGACGGACAGGACGAAAAACCGAAAGCAGAGAAAGAGCGGTGCGCGGAATGATTGGAGAGGAAAGGTTCGTTGCGAGGGAGCAGGTACGGGGGAAAAAAAAAACAGCAGGGCGCGCGGGCGGTTAGGAGGCAAGGACGGGGGCTTCAAGAGAGCGGTGTACGAGCCCCAGGAAGGTAGGTGATTATACCGCTAAGAGCCTCCTTACAAGAGGGAGAGAGCAAGAGATTCCCGCTCACAACACCGCCTCCCCCACCCGTCCATTTCGGCCGGTGTACACGCACCGTCCCGCCGGGTCGGCTACCTGGTGAGCTACTGAACTGCCCGACGCCGCAGCTAGGGAGACCGGCTACCGCTTCGAGACCGATGCACGCCCCTACACCCCCTAAGAATGTCGGCAGTACAGCCCGCAGGGCACAACTCGTGATCGCAGCTAGCCGAACGGAAGCTCTGAAAGGAGCCGCGGTAGCAAGCGTGTGAGACATATTGAAATATACCTGCGCTCAACTAAGGCCCCTCAACTAAGGCCCCGAAAAATAGTTCAAACTACGAAGCATGCTGCTGGCGGAGAAAAGAAATAAAGACCACAATCAGTACTAGCATTCAACGTTTTCGGTTAATAAGCTGCGAATTTCAGTCTTCGCTATCACGTCTTGCCTTAGCACTGGGTCCACTGCCATCCCTGGCATCCAGCTAGGTTTCTTCTATTTTTTTTTTCTATTTGAAGAAAGGCATTCAGGAATGGCTACGATCGTAAGAATATAAAGACGAGGGTCCCAGAGTAGAAAGAATAATAGGATGTTAAGTTCACGGAAAACAAACGAGCCGCTGAGAAATCAAACAGCGCACTCAAATGCTCGAGTACGAGATCTGGCGTCCGCGACAGGACGGACTCGGCACCGCTCGCTGCCCGCGCATGCCCGTACAACGCCGGGGCAAGAGACAAGGAGCCGCATGCCAGAAGGAAGAGTAAGCTCCGTGGCTCGATGATCCGAACGGCGGCGGCACAGGGACCGTGTGAACGGAAACGGTTAAATACCACGAGCGGGGGCGCGCTGCTCTCGACAGGAGGACTGCATGTGCGGAGGAGATGAAAGGGAAAGTCGGCGACGTTCCTTGCGCGAGGCGGTAGAAAGACGAGACGTTCTCCCTCGGCGTGCTGTTCGGCAGCGCGCCCCTCTATACTGTTCTCGGACATATTCCCATGCGTCTAGCTTCTTGGGAATGCTTACTCCTTCCCTCGCCATTACTTCGGGCCTTGACTGAA